>NC_061114.1:70852310-71100896 GCF_002878395.1 Capsicum annuum
AGAAGGAGCAGGGATGCTCCAGTATGGAGGTGCGATAGGTTGGCTATGGATGGTTTTAGACGGGATAGAGGTAGGCCAAAGAAATATTGGAGGGAGATGATTAGGTAAGACATAGAGCAGTTACAGCTTACGGAGGACATAACTCTTGATAGGAAGGTGTGGGGAACCGGGATTAGGGTAAAGGATTAGTAGGTAGGAGTACTGTAACACCCCGGGTTTTCAGTCCTTGAAAATTTCTAAAATTTTATCCTCACTATCCTGACTACGACTCTCCTGATGAGTCATACTGTGTTTTTACAGGTCATACGATCCAGTCGTAATGACCCTGAAGGATTTGCCTAAGTCACTTCTTGATAACGACTATACTTAAGAAGTCGTATAGACTCCTAACGAGTCATAAGAAGGGTATTGTGTAGTGTGTCCAAGGTAGTTCCCCTATTGAAACTGTTGAGACTACGATCGGACCCTATAGGTCGTAGTTTCTCATTATGAGACGTAGGGTGTCAGTCGTAAGGTTCATAGTGAAGAGCCCAAAGGGTGTTCTGTTTTGTCTATGACTGGATGGTCTAAGTCGTAGGGTGACCCTACGAGTTGTAAGGTCACCCGTAGCGATCGATGGGTTATTTTTTCAACTTTTAATAAGGATATTTTAGATATTTTTCTCTTACCCCACTGAAAACCCGCGACTTATAATCTTATTTGGGACCCTATTCTCAACCATAACTCAACATAATTACACTCTCAAGCCCTTTCAAATTATCTCAAGCAACCATACTTAGGGTTTCTAAGACGTAGGTCTGTCAAGGGCTTAAGAGTTGAATTTCTTTTGTGAAACTTGTTATTTCAGGCATGTTACTCTTTTTTCATTATTAATTTGTTAAAATAATATGGTTTAAAGTATTGTTCATGAGATATTTATGTTGATTTCAAAAACATGGGTTGACGGTTTTTGTATAACTATTGTTTATGTGATGTTTCACTTTTGTCCCTGCATGGGTTAAGTTTAAATAATGGTTTTAAAGTAAATTTGACGTATGGAAATAATGAATGAACTAGGGATTATGATTTCCCAAACTTGTGACTTTTGAAGTGGTTATGACCCCAACCCCATATTATGAAATTGGTTTTTAATTATGAGAAATAAGGGGATTAGTAAAATTGAACCAAGGGGGTGTGAATTTCCCCAAGTGATGTTATTGTTTGAATATTGTTGTTACCTTATAAGTGTAGCTGGTATAACGATACCAATAATGTATTCCTTAATATTAAATATGGTTCAATGAATGAAAATGCGTGACGAATATTTTTAATTGGGCTTTAGTGGGGGTTGTGTAGCTGAGTCATGAAAGTGGAGGTCCGATGACCGATACTGGAAACCACATTTTTCGATGCGGGGGTCAAAGTAACCAGAGAGGTTCGATTCCCCCTCATTATTATTACATGATTAGGGAAGTTCAAGTCCCTCGCACATCATTGTATGATCGGGTGCTTAAGTTATCTTAGTATATAATTAGGATGTTTGAGTCCTCCGTGCATATATATGAGATTATTCTCTGGTTCATGCGGTTACACGCACTGGGGCTCGACCAGAGAGTGAGAGCTGGGCCCATATAGCTAGTGGGTACATGTTATGATAATTGAGCTACACAATCCAGGCTAAATTTTTTAAGTGCATGTTAAGCCTTGGTCCTTATCTCTGTATGTGAAGTATATATGTATATGTATTTGATTATGTGCATTGGTTTTGAATGATTTGAACTATTGATCATGACATTATGTTATTCTTATCTCCGAGTTTCATTCTAGTGTTCACCCATCTAACCGTCTTCGGATGTTGTATCCCCACGCAATGTAGGGACTGATCATACTTCTATTCGCCCTACTTAGTGATTAGGATTCGGGATCAGATCATAAGTTGACATTGAATTGGTGATCTTTCATATGTTGGAAGTCTACATTTTATGTTTTCATCTCTTATGTCTCAGACTATGTAGACTTATTTTTGGCTATAGTCGGGTGCATATTCTGACACTTTATTGACATTTAGTTTTAGTTCTTTTTATAAGGCTTTTTTGGATTATTATGGATATTGGGTGATTTTGGTTGGTTGTTTGGTCGGTCGTCGATCATCATATTAGACTTATTTTGATTTTCTTTAAGCTTGTTGCATGGGGGATGTTGTGTTTGGTTTAGTTAGGTACAGGGGGTGATCTTAGGTCCAGTGGGACTTGATATACCTGTCACGGTCAGGACCAGGTTAGGGTCGTGATAGAGATGGTATCAAAGCCTAGGTTTGGTGTTATTGGGTGTCCAACAAAGTCGTGTTAAGTAGAGTTTCATTTATGGGTGTGTAGCGTGCCAGACTTAAAAGGGAGAGGCTATAAGGCACTTAGGAATATTTTCCATTCTTGTTGTTTTATTTCAAGCTATAGAGTCTAAGATCTTGAGTCTCTCATAATTCCCATGTGTTCGCTTTTCAGATCATACCTCCCAGAAGATCTGATGCTCGAGCAACTCTTCTGTCCCATTTGAGGACAATATGGATGGAGCTCATCAAACTGTAAGAGTTCAGACCTGGTCGAGGGTCGTTGCTTATGATTTCCCTAAGGGGCCTCTACCGATTCCCTCTATCCTTCCTCAGGTACCTCAAGCTAATGTATCTAATATTGAGTTTCGCCAGTCGATTCATGTTGAAACCATTAGGGGTTTCACCACATAGTGAAGGGCCAGGTCCCTCAAAGTCAATCATGAGCAATACAATAGTAAAGCAACTATGAGGTGTTGGAAAGACAAAGACTTTGCAGGAAAGTAAGAACACAAGATTTTTATGTGGAAATCCAAGAACTGAAAAATTACGTCTTGCCCTCACAAGCACCAAATTATCCACTATAACCAACCCCTTGATTACAGACTCAACTGTAAACCTAAATCTAGGTTCTTTTCACTTGTAATAACTCTATTACAAGATCATCTTGGTAACTCTACCAAGGACCTTTTCCACTAATTAACTCTAATCATCGACAAGCTTAGGCAACGCTATCTAAGAACTATCTACTCAAAGAGGGTAACACTATTCTTATAGCTTGAGTAGTTTGGTTACAAATCAAAGCTCACTCAAAAAAACTCACTCACTCTTTAAGCATATTACAAAGATAAGAACATGAGCAATGTTTGAGAAATCTTTAAATGGAGTTTTTGTTGCCTCTTTTTTTCTATCAAATTTTTGCAAAAACTATTTGATGAAGAGGCGTCTCTTTCCTTTTATAGTTGAGTGATGATTAGGGCTGAAAAATCATTGGACCAACTGTCTAAGTCAGTACAAAATAGCATCTACAAGTTTGTTACACAAACAGACAAAACTGTGTAGAAACCATGTGCCAGTTGTACTGTACTTTGCACGTCCAGAGACCTGGTCCCTTGCATTTTAATTGCTCATCATTAAAAATAAATATAGAAATTCATTTGCTTAACCAATTGGGGGGGCAACCAAACTGAGTGTGTTGTTTTTGTTGCTCCATATTCTGAGGCCACTAGGGTTGGCCAATTTATGAGGCTGAGTTTTCTTGTTTCCACTGGTTCTAGAGTTGAGGAAGATCTTAAAATTTTTATTGATGAGATAGAAAAGATCTTTTGTGTGATGCATGCTTCTGATATATTAGGGGTAGAGTTCGTATCTTATCAGTTGAAGGACGTGGCACCAATGGTATGAAGAGTGGAAAGAATCTAGGGATGATGATGTTGATTCTACCTTATGGGGTAATTTTTTTAGTGCTTTCCTTGATCACTTCTTTTCTCGGGAGTGGAGGAAGGCAAAAGCTGAGGATTTTATGAAGTTGAAATAAGGCAGGATGTCAGTAAAGAAGTATACCTTGAAGTTTCATCAACTATCGCATTATGCTCCTGAACTGGTGTCTAGAATGAGGGCTAGGATAAGGAAGTTTGCTCAGAGTTTTCCCATGAGTTTAGCTTGGAGAGCAAGGTTGCTTTGTTGAACAAAGATATGGACTCTATACTCGTGGTATATATGCAACAAGTGTAAGAAAAGAAAAAGCAAGCAGAGATGAGTGAAAGGCAGAATAAAAAGTTTTTATATTCAAATCAAGGTAGAGGTCAGCAGCAAAGTTGTAGAGACATTAGGAAATGGTCTAAGAAAAGGTAAGCCAGTTTTGGTTCCTACACTACGGCTAGTGCTCCTTATCCGAAGTCATCGGTAATCATCGTTCTCAGCATGATAGTGGGTTTAAAGCACCAGGAGCCTAGTCATAGGCTAGCGGGGCTCAGTCAACTCCTTCATATCCTTCTTGTATATTTTGTGGTCAGGTGCATCATTGTTTTTATGAGGAATGAAGAAATAAGTGCTTTAAATATGGTCAGATTTGTCATATGCAGAGGGATTGTCCTTCTAAGGTTGCTTCTAGTACAAATAATAATCATGTTACTACTTTATCAGCTCCTGCACCACAAGGTGCTACTTCTGCTTCTAGCTCTGGCACTGGATGGAACCGTCTGTATGCTCTTTCCACTCAGTTTTGAGGCATCCCTTTGATGTTGTCACTAGTACGCTCAAAATCTTTTCTCGTGATATATATTTTCTACTTGATCCCGGGTCTACTCTCTCATATGTGGCACCATATATGGAAATATATTTTGGTTTTGATCCTGAATGTATTTTGGATCCTTTCGCTGTGTCCACTCTGGTGAGTGACTCCATTTTGTCTAGAAGAGTCTATAGGGGTTGTGTGATGTTAGTCCATGGTAGGGAGACCTTGGTGGATCTAATAGAGTTTGAAATGTTAGACTTTGATATAATTTTAGGGATGGATTGGTTGCATTCGTGCAATGTGTCTTTTGATTGCTGGACCTGAAGGGTCAATTTCTATTTCTCTAATGAGTCGATGATTGAGTGGCAAGGTATATCCCTAGTGCCTAAGGAAAGATTCATCTCATATCTTAGAGCCTAGAAATTGGTTTCAAAAAGGTGCCTTCATGACCTAGTGCATGTTAAGGATTCTAGATCTGAAGGTCCTTCTTTGCAGACTATCCCTATGGTCTATGAATTTTCCAAGGTATTTCCTGATGATCTTTTCGGTGTACCTTCTGATAAGGAAATTGATTTTTGAGATTGTTCTTCTTTCGAACACTCATCCTATTTCTATCCTTCCTTATAGGATGGCTTCGATTGAGTCGAAGAAACTCAAGGAGTAGTTGAAAAATCTTCTAGATAAGGGTTTTATCTGCCCTAGTATGTCTCTGGGGTGCTCTTGTTCTCTTCGTGCATAAGAAGAATGGTTTTCTTTGAATGTGTATTGATTATCGCCAGTTGAATAAGGTGATCGTAAAGCATAAGTATCCACTTTCGAGGATTGATGATCTGTTCGATCAACTTCAGTGTGCTAAGTTTTTTTACAAGATTGATCTTTGGTTTGGGTACCATCAGTTTAAGATTAGGGAGGCAGATATTCTTACGACTGATTTTTAAACTCGGTATGGTCATTTTGAATTTTCGGTGATGTCCTTCGATTTGACCAATGTCCTTATAATATGTATAGACCTTATAAATTGGGTTTCTCGTAAGTTCTTGGGTTTGTTTTTTTATTTTCTTTATTGATGATATTTTGATATATTCTAAGAGCAAGGCAGATCATACCGATCACCTCCACCTTGTGTTGCAGACCCTAAAGGATCAGCATTTGTATGCAAAGTTTTCTAAGTATGAGTTTTGGTTGAATGTTGTGACTTATCTGGGTCATGTTGCTTTTAGTGAGGGGATCATAATGGATCCATAGAAGGTTATGGTGGCTAAGATATAACCTAAACCTACGACTCCAATTGATATTCGGAGCTTCTTGGGTTTAACCGACTACTATAGAAGGTTTATGGAGATTTTCTCTTATATTGTGTCCCCGTTGACTAAGTTGACTCAGAAGAAGGTCAAATTCTTGTAGTTTTATGCTTGCGAGGGTAGTTTTGAGAAGCTGAAGGTTAAGTTAACTTTGACTCTGGTCTTGACTCTGTTGAAGGCACTGAGGGTTTTATTGTCTATTGTGATGCATCCCGGGTAGGACTATATTACATATTGATGCGGCATGGCACGGTGGTTTCTTATGCTTTTAGACAGTTGAAAGATCATAAAAAGAATTATCTGACCCACGATTTGAAATTATTAGTTATGGTACTATCATTATAGATTTGGCGACATTATTTGTATGGGGTCCATGTTGATATTTATTCTAATCATAAGATCATGCAATACGTGTTCATCCAGAAATAATTGAATCTCAGGCAAAGTAGATAGCTCGAGTTACTCAAGGACTATTATATGAATCTTCACTATCATCCAGATAAAGCTAACGTGGCTGTTGATGCTCTTAGCAGGTTATCCATGAGAAGCTTATCTTATGTGGATGAAGAGAAGTGGGATTTGGTGAAGTATATTCACCATTTGGATAATCTCAAGTTCGTCTCTTGGATTCTGAGGATGGTGGTGTGCTTGTTCAAGGTGTGGCAAGGTCATCTCTTGGTGTTTAAGTAAAGGAAAAGCAAGTGTTGGATTTGATTCTGATGTAAATCAAGAATGATGTAGGCTGTGGCGGATCCAGCTCATAGTGAGAGGGTTCAATTCGACGGAAAATTATACTATGTATACAAGCTTAAAATTATTTTTTCATGTATATATAGTTAACGTTGAACCCCCTTTGACTAATTATTTCGTTCACATTTTTTGATTTTGAACCCCCTCAATTAAGATGTTGGCTCCACCACTAGATGTAGGTAGGCAAAAAGTGATGGTTTTTTATATTGGTGGTGATGGTATCTTGAGGTACCAAGGCAGATTATGTGTTCTCGATTTTGATGGGTTGCAAAGAAGGATTTTGGCCGAAGCTCAAGAGTCACGTTATACTATTTATCCTAGTTTGATAAATATGTATCATGATCTTGGAGAGATTTATTGGTGGAATAATATAAAGTGGGATATGGTCAATTTTGTGGCTAAGTACATAGTGTGTCAGTAAGTGAAGTTAGAGCACTTGAGGCCTGGTGGGTTGACTCAAGATATTGAGTTGTTGTTGTAGAAATGGGAGATAATTAATATGAATTTTGTTAGTGATCTTTCGTGGTCTCGCTAGTAATTTGATTCAATTTAGTCCATTATGGATAGGATGACTTAGTCTACTTACTTGTTGCCAGTGAGGACAAATTTCTGTTCTAAGGATTATTCCAAGTTGTTTATTGAGAAGATCATGAAGTTGTATGGTACTCTAGTCTTTATCCTATCTGATCGGGGTACCCATTTCTCATCTCACTTTTGGAGGTTTTTCAGCGAGGCTTGGGGACTAAGGTGACCCTTAGTACCTCTTTCCACCCGCAGACGAATGGGCAAGCAGAAAGGACAATATAGGTCTTGAAAGATATACTGCGGGCTTGTATTTTTTATTTTGGTAGTAGTTGGGTAGACCACTTGTCTCTCATAGAATTTGTCTACAACAACAGTTATCACCCTAGTATTGGTATGGCTCCGTTTGAGGCCTTGTATGGTATGAGGTGTAGATATCCTACTGGGTGGTTTGAGGTTGGTGAGAATAAGTTGTTTGGCCCTGATTTAGTTCACCAATCCATGGAGAAGGTAAAGGTGATTCGGGATAGACTTAAGGCCACCCAAGGTTACCAAAAGTCCTAAGTGGATGTAAGGCAAAGAGAGTTGGAGTTCAGTGTTGGTGATTGGGTGTTCTTAAATACATATCCCATAAAGGGAGTGATACAGTTTGATAAGAAGTAGAAGCTCATTCTCCATTATATCAGTCCGTACTTAGTTCCGAAGAGGGTTGGTAATATTGCATACGAATTGGAGTTTCCTTCTATCTTGAGCTCTATTCACCCGGTGTTTCATGTTTCGATATTGAGGAAGTGCGTGGTTGATCATTCGACAGTTGTTCCCTTTTAGCAAATGGGTATTTTGTATTTTTTGTCCTACGAGGATGTCCCGATTGAGATTTTAGATCACAAGTCTGGTGGTTGCGGACCAAGGATGTGGCTTCGAAATGGTTCTTTGGAGGAACCAAAAGGTTGAGAAAACTACTTACGAAGTCGAAGAGGACATGAAGTCCAAGTATTCATTCTTGTTTTTCGTTTCGGATAATCGTGCTTGAGGTATGTGTATTCCTTAACATCTTTGTTTACTGATTTTGTTAAAGGAAATGGTGATTTCTTTGACACCTATATTTTTTGTCTTTCTTAAAGGTAAGAGTAGTGGTATATGGAGTCAAATCGTGCTAATAAATGTCTTATCTTGTCATTCGAGGATGAATGATCCTAAGGGGAGAGTATGTAATGCCCCAGATTTTTAGTCCTTTGACGAGTCGTAATGTATCTTTACGGGTCATAAGACCCAGTCGTAACGACCCCAGAAGGATTTGCCTAAGTCACTGCCCTGATAATGACTATACTTAAGGAGTCGTATAGACTTCTAATGAGTCGTAAGGAGTGTATCTTGTAGTGTGTCCAGGGTAGTGCCCCTATTGAAACTGTTGAGACTACGTTCAGACCCTATGAGTCGCAGTGTCTCATTAAGAGACATAGGGTACTAGTCGTACAGTTCACAGTGAAGAGCCCAAGAGAGGTTCTGGTTTGGCTATGACTGGATGGTCTAAGTCGTAAGGTGACCTTATGATTCGTAAGGTCACCCGTAGTGATCGACGGGCTATTTTTCCAACTTTTAACGAGGGTATTTTAGACACTTCCTTCTTATCCCACTACAACCCACGACTTATAATATTATTTGGGAACATATTCTCAACCATAACTCAACATAATTACACTCTTAGTCTTTTTCAAATTGTCTGAAGCAGCCATACTTAGGGTTTCCAAGAAGTAGGTCATCCAAGGGCTCAAGGGTTGAATTCCTTCCGTGAAACTTATTATTTCAAGCATGTTACTCTTCCCTCATTGTTAATTTTTTAAAAGCATATGGTTTAAAGTATTGTTCATGGGATATTTATGTTGATTTTGAAAACATGGGTTGAGGGTTTTTGTATAACTATTATTTATGTGATGTTTCATGTTTGTCCCTACATGGGTTAAGTTTAAATGGTGGTTTTAAAGTAAATTTGATGCATGGGAATAGTGAATGAACTATGGATTATGATTTCCCATACTTGTGACTTTTGAAGTGATTATGACTTCAACCCCATATTGTGAAATTGGTTTTTAATTATAAGAAATGTGGAAATTTGTAAAATTAAACCAAGGGGGTTGTGAATTTTCCTAAGTGTTGTAAATGTTTTGGCATATTATTATTACCTTACAAGTGTAGTTGGTATGACAATACCAACAATGTATGCCTTAATGTTAAATATGGTTCGATGAATGGAAATGTGTGACGAATGTTTTTAATTGGGCCTTAACGAGGGTTGTGTAGGGGAGTCATGAAAGTGGAGATCCGTGTGATCAATACTAGAAACCGCATTTTTTGACACAGGGGTCAAAGTGACCAAGGAGATTTGAGTCCCCCTCATTATTATTACATGATTAGGGAGGTTTGAGTCCCCCACACATCATTATATGATCGGGTGCTTAAGTCACCTTAGTATATGATTGGGAGGTTTGAGTCCCCCGTGCATATAAATGAGATATTCTCCGGTACGTGTGGCTACATACACTAGGGCCCGACCAGGGGGTGAGAGTTGGGGCCCATATAGCCCGTGAGTACATGTTATGACGATTGAGCTACACAATCCAGGCTAAAGTTTTTAAGTGCATGTTAAGCCTTATTACCTATCCTGGCATGTGAACTCTGTGTGTGTGTCTCTTTCTCTCTCTCTTTATATATATATATATATATATATATATATATATATATATATATATATATATATATGCATTTGATTATGTCCATTGGTTTTGAATGATGTGAATTGTTGATTATGACATTATGTTATTCTTATCCTCGAGTTTCATGCTAGTGTTCACCCCACTAACCGTCTTCGGACTCTCTATCCCTATACGATGCAGGAACTGGTCATACTTCTACTCCTCCCACTCAGTAATTAAGATTTGGGATCAGCTCATAAGTTGACATTGAAGTGGTGATATTTTATACATCGAAAGTCTACATTTCATGTTTTGGTCTCGTATGTCTCAGACTGTGTAGACTTGTTTTTGGCTATAGTCGGAGGCATGTCCCGACACTTTATTGATATTCAGTTTTGATTATTTGTTTAAAAGGCTTTATTTGGATTACTGTGGACATTGGCCAGTGTTGGTCGTTTGTTTGGCCGGTCATCGGTCGTTGATATTAGACTTGTTTTGATTTTCTTTAAGTTTTTTGCATGTTATCTTGTTATATGTTCGACATTTATCCGATATTAGGGGATGTTGTGTTTGGTTTGGTTTGGTGCAGAGGGTGATCTCCGATCTATGTGGGACTTGAGATACCCATCACGGTCAGGCCCTGATTCAGGTAGTGATAAGTACGTTCGTAATAGTAGGGACGAGTGCTTTATTTGTATTTGCGTCTATTGTTTCGTGTAGTCTCTTGCTCGTAATGTTTTGGTGTTGTCTATAATTTTGAATAGCTTGCTTATAGTATTACATTATGGGTGTCTTGTTTTTTATAATCTAGCGGTGTGATATTCCTTTTGTTGTTTGCTTTTATTTTTTATTCGTTATATTGTTATCTGTCCTGAGCCAGGGGTCTATCGGAAGCAGCCTCTCTACTTCATCTGAGGTAGTGGTATGGACTGCGTACACTTTACCCTCCCCAAACCACACTTTGTGAGAATACTCTGAGTATGTTGTTGTTGTTGTGGTAGTATTGAAGTTCAACAACACCAAGGAAGAAGCATCATCCAAACATTGAAGACAACTATCAATATCTACAAAATAGACAACAGATATACGTTACATTAAAGTTCAACAACATAAGAAAATGAAACACCTTCTAAACATTGAAAGATAACTGCAATGTCTGAAGATTATACAACATATGTACGTTTAGAATAAAGCCATGAAATCTGTTTTCAACTGTGATAGCAAGGAAGAATTCTTATTCTTAATTTATAGAAGCTCATAACCTTTTTACCCAAGAAAGGATTACCTAAATATGAAAAAAAAAAAAAACTTTTATGAAAAGCAAAATCAATTTTGGTATGAAACTATTTAGAGCCCGTTTGGATAGGATTAGTTTTTTTTTAGCTTAAATGATTAAAAGCTTAAAATAAATGCTTATAAATTAAGCATACAAGTGTTGGGATAGAAGTGTCGAAACTGGAAAAAGTTGTGAGTGTGTTTAGTAAACAAGTGATGTTAAGCATTTTTTTGTTGTTAAAATGACTTAAATATCCTTAAAGTTGTTAACACCACAAATAAGGTGAATTATTTATAATTTTTAATTCAAAAAAAAAATTTTGAGCAAACCTCCAATGTAATGATGGATTCAGTAAAAATAAAGGAGAAAGATGAAGAGAAGCAGCAAAGAGAAAAAGAAAGAAAAGTCATATATTCAAGGGCTACAAGTTCGGCGTATTGTTGGAATTGGAGAAAAATCTAGGATAAAAAAGTAAATGTTTTGGTCAAACTTAAAAGAATTTTAATCTTAAAAGCAAAAAGCTTGGGGTACCAGCTTCTCACTTTTTGCTTTTTTTAATCAGTTTTTAGCTTTTTTTAATTACTTTTAAATTTTACCAAACACCTAAAAAGGCTAAAAATTAAATTAAAAATTATTTTGATCAGATTTTAATCCTATTCAAATGGGCTCTTATAATAATATTTTATTTTATTTTACTTAACTTTTAAAATACTAGTTTAATATACGTGCTTTGCACATGTATGAATACTCCTAATTTTAGTTAAAATTATTTAACAGATACTTTGATTTATATTATAACCAAATTCACATGAAAACATTAGTTGTCTATAAAGTAGAGTTAGATACTATATACGATTTTACTTAGATTAAAATAAATAATTGATAAAAATCTTTAAAACATCTCACTTTTAATGATAGTAAAAATTATATAGAACTCACTTTTTTAGATTTTTGTGATTTTCTTTCCTTTTTAAAATTGAAATTGTGTTAACTCGAAAAAGTATCTAAAAATATACTTTTTAATCATAATAACATGAGAAAAAGTGTGAATAATAATACTTGTCATATAGTTTTTAAATATTATAATTATAATTTTAAAATACTAAGTTAATCTAATTCAGTTTATCTTCAAAAATTATTTAAAATTATTGCCTAAAAACTATTAAGTTTCTAGTAGAAATAGGATTAAGTAATTATAAATATATTTATATTGTACATGTAGATTTGTACACACAATAATTTTTTATTTTTGTATATATTTACTACTCATTGAAGTCTTCTTACAAATTATGTTATTACCTAAATCAGTAAGAACTAACTTGAATATTTTATTAAATAATTTTAAAATTTAAAATAAATATTATTTTAGCGAAGTATCACAAATAATTTAAATGTCAATCATAAAGCATGTTATCATATTGAACATAAACTAAAATTAGACCAACAACTACTTACAATATATAAATGACAATGAAAATTATAGAAAACAAAGTTAAGAAATTCGCAAAAACAAAAATTATCAATTTGTAAGTGTGATTCTTTGGACATGGCAATGATAGTCTTTTTTTGCCTTTCTTTTTCAAAAATTAATTTTTCTTCTTCTGCTCGTAATTCATGGAGAAAGAAGAAGAAGAAGAACTTTAAGTTCAAAGCAAATAAGAACATTCATACCATCAATTGAGTGTCATATACAATTCCTATGAATTATAATTAGAAGCATAACCTTTGATTTTTAGCCAATATAGCAATTGATTATCATCATCTGATCCACTTCATTCCTTGACAACATCGCATGATTCTTCTCTTTTTTTTTTTTATCAAAATAAAAATAATTTAGCTGAAAGAACACAAAAAATATTAGAAATAATTGTATGCAAAAGGAAGAAAAATAAGTTGAATCAAACCAAATAAAAAAGCAAACGAACAAGAAAAAAACGCGTACTATATTATTAAGAGCTAAATCTTTGTTCACAAAAAGTTACTTAAATAAAATTATATAAGTTAGTATTTTAATTGATTTAGAAGTGTACTAAATATTATGAGTTTTACTTCTTTTAAATAAGTAAATAATTATATAAGGTAGTATTTTAGTTGATTTAAAAATATAAAATAGTAACATTTTTACATATTTTAAAAAAAGAAAAGATTACATATAGTTAAAAAAAATATATGAAAACGAGTTTACTTTTTTAAAAAATATTTTTTCTTCTTTTTTCACTATGTCCATACGTATGAATTTTAGTAATATTCCTTGAAAAACTTGACCGATTTTGGTAAAATATTTTTCCAAAAGAATCCTAAACTTTAGGTACATAACTCAAATAAGGAAAGATTTAATATCTAAATTTTAATAAATTTATAAATTTTAAAAATTATTAGAAAATAGTAAAAAGATGATTTTGTCTATTGCAAAGTGTTTTAATGAAAGGAACAAAGTTCAAATCATTTTTCTAAGGGTCTTCACATTTTTAATATATTATAGATATAGATTAACCTAAACATTAATAATTGGGTTGTTTTTTTTTGTATCATGAAGTAATTTTGGTTAAAAGAAAAAACTAACATTACTAAGGCTCCATTTATTTTTTTTTTAAGATTCAGACGTCAGAATCTGAATGCACATCTGAATGATTAAGATGTTGTCTCTAGATCTGAAAACTGAATGATTAAGACTGTTTGTTTTTCAACATCTGAATGTGTAAAAAAAATTATTTATATACATAATAAAATAAAAAATACAATTCAAATAAAAAATTAATTATATATTAAAAAGTATGTAATTTAATACAATAAAATTATTAGTATTTGATTGAGAAAAAATATTTATGTTTGTTAGTGATAGAGGAGATGGCTTATAATGGTGGTTGCGGTGACAATGATTGATGTTAGTGATTAATAATGTTGGTGGTGATAATTGTGATGGTTGGTATTGTAGTGACTATTATGATGGTGGCGATTGATGGTGGTGAAGGTTGTTGTAATGTGACGTTGCTTGATGTTAGTAGTTTAAGGTTTTGATTGTATTGACTGAAACATGAATGCATAATGATTGACGATGTGTTGGTGCTAATTGGAGATGTTATTTGTTGTGACGGTAGAGATGGTTGTTAGTAGAGATAAATTGTAGCGATGGTACTGGTTGAAGTGGTGGTAGAGGTGGCGTTCCTAGTGACAATGGTGGCGGCGGCTAAAGAATATGTAGAGGTTGTGATGTATTAGTGGTAGTTAGTAATAGTGCTAGTTGTGATAGATGAGTTGGTTTGTAGTAGGGACTGGCCGGTAGTAACTGCTGATTGTGGTGTTGTTGACGGCAGTGGTGGCGGTGAATATAATTAGAATAAAAAAGGTAGTAGGTGTGGTAGCGGTTGACAGTTGTGGTTGTTAGCGATATTTTTTGTCGATAGTGGTTGTGATGGCGAAGGTGGTTGGTGGTGGTGGATGGTGGTTGACAATAGTGACCGTGGTAGAGGTGGTTAGTGGTGGCGACTGCTGATTATGAATATAGTGGTGAATATTATCTAACACCAGAATATTTCTTCAGACCTATTAAGACTTGGTTATAGATCTGAATGATTAAGACCTATTCAGACCTATTAAAAGTTAAAATCTTAATAAAAAAATAAATCCACTTAATGATCTGAAGTCTGAACTATTCAAATTCAGACCTCCATTAAGTGCAAACAAATGAGACCTAACTGAAAAAAGAGAAACGGACAACCTATTAATGAAAATATTAGTTTACAACTACATTGAAAGTGAAAGATTTATAACCAAAATAATCTAAAAATGGTGGACGAAATTCAATTGGATAGGGAAGCTCGTGTTGTAGTCAATTTTAATTATTAATTTTTATTTTCATATATTTTTCTTCTTACCATATATATTTTAGGATTTCTTAAATTTAAAAATATATTTTATTCTTGTTATATACTTTAGGACTATTTAATTTTTAATATAATTAATTAATAATTGAAGAAAAATATGAAAAAAATAATTTTTTTATCTATTGCAAAATCTTTTAATGAAGGACAAAAAGTTCAAACAACGTTTATAAGGACCTTCATACTTTTAATACATTATAGATATAGATATAGATTATACATATAGATATAGATTAGAGATTAGATATAGAGAGAGAAACTTAGAGAATTATTCAAGTTGATTAACTAATTTTTTAATAATATAAAATATTATTATTTTATTTCTTTAAAAAAAATTATTCATATAAAGGAAAAATTTCATTGAAAATATTACATCAGGGGGACATTGTTTTCTTTCCTTTTTTTTGATGCAAGACATTGTTTTCTTTCGATACATGGAGGGAATATTATTTTTCAAATCTTAAAATATTGAATCTTTTCCAAATTTTAAATATTAGTGGGATGAAGGGAAATTGACACTTATTTTGTCGTTGTGATTCAAAATGTCAAACCAAATACACGTCTAACTTTTTAATTAATTAATTCAGTTTTCGGTTATCTTTTGATTTCTCAATTTTTTTCGGGTACATCGTTTCTCACCTGCTTAACAGTTGCACAATTCCAACAGCTATTTTGACATCAGCATGAAACCAATTGAGCCGTAATGTGCGCTTGGAAATACACGTACACTGCATTCGCGTGACGTTCGGTAAGGGTGGTAATTGGGCGAATTCTGTCCAAGTTTGGCGTATCAAAACAGAACAAATAACAATAAAATCAAAGGAAAAAATTCAAATATGTCACTAAACTATCAAAAATAATTTATTTATATCATCCGTTAAAAGTTGGGCTCATTCATGTCATCGCCGTTACAAAATTGGCCCATCCATGCATTACTTTTTAACAGATAATTTTTAAAAACAGTCTTACCACGTGGCAGTTTATTAGAGGGCCACGTCGTTTTCTATTTAAGAAATAAATAAATAAATTTCATCCATAAAAAAGAATCCACTCAACTTTTTAATCCATTGAAAATTAGTTTGATCTATGCTTTTAAAATTTGATTAATTTGTCTTGAATATATTCTTAAAACATTCTTGTTCGATTCGTTTTTTTGTCATTTTTGACATATTAAGATTGTTTTCATATTTTACCTTTAATATTAATTATTTTTTTCTTCAAATTAATTTCAAATACAATAGTAAACATCATTTAATAAATATATTATAATAAAATTGCTATTTTAATTGACGGACGAGTAACTAAAAGGGAACGGAGAGAATATACACTCCACGCTTTTTATCACTTTATTTATTTATTTATTTATTTTTAAAGATTCACGTTAACTAAAGCTTTTATCATTTTTCAGTTAAAACTGAAGGGATATATAAACATCAAATATTATTATTATATTATTAATAGTTAGCTTCTCATTTTGCCAACTCTACGTATACTATATATGTTGGCATGTTGTCGTCTTCATGTTTTTGCAATGATAAATGATGATGCATAAAGTGTTACGTACAAATGTTGAATGTTGATTAGGGGCGGCTCAACCCTTTAGGAGAAAAGGCGGTCGCCTAAGACCCCAAAATTTGAGAGGCCTATTTTTGTTTAGTAATAATAAATTATAAATTTTAAGAAATATATTAAATACTATTTATAGAAAAAAGAAAAATTTTATATAAAAACATAAAACGCAAGGCCGCCGTTTGATTTTTGCCTTAGGCCATGAATTTGCTTGAGCCACCCCTGATGCTGATGATGTCATTTTATGCTTAATAAAAAAATAAATAGTTATTTACATTCGGCTGACAAAATATTGCATGTACGCTAAGACATACTATATGCTTAATTAGAATTGCGTTTGGTTATAAATTTTAGTAGTAGATTTTTAAAAAATAATTCTTTAAATATTTATTTGATCATGAAAAATTAATCAAATTTTAAAAAAATAGATCAAATTAATTTTTAATGGATCAAAAAATTGGGTGGATTCTTTTAATAGATTAAAAAAAATTAAAAAGAAAATTTAATTTAAAAAAAAAATAAAAAATGGCGTGGCCTTCTAATAAGCTGCCACGTGACAAGGCTGTTTTTAAAAATCGGCTGTTAAAAAGTAATGGCATGGATGATCCAATTTTATAACGGTGATGACATAAATGAGCCCAACTTTTAACGGATGGCATAAATGAGTCATTTCTGATAGTTCAATGACATATTTGAGCTTTTTCCCTAAAATCAACATTCGATTCGATCTAAATTTATTTATGTCAAAATGGGTTGAATCAAAATAGATTAGATATCGAGTTATAACTCAATCTACTTAATTTTAATTATTTTATTTATTTTTTATAAGTATCTTGGATCTATAATTCACGGCGATGGTAAGATTAACGAGGAAGTCACGTATCGTATTGGGGCAAGGTGGTTGAAATTGAGGCTTGCTTCGGGAGTTTTGTGTGATAAGAAAGTGCCCGCAAAGCTTAAAGTAAGTTTTATAGAGTGACAGTCCGATTGGCTATGTTGTATGGAGCGGCGTGTTGGCCAATTAAGAAATTTCACGTCCAAAAGTTAAAGGTGACGGAGATGAGGATGTTGCAGTGGATGTGTAGTCAGACTATGATGAATATGGTGAGGAATGAGATTATTTGGGAAAAGGTAGAAGTAGCTTCGGTGGAGGACAAGATGCGAGAAGTGAGGTTACGTTGGTTCGGACACGTGATGAGGAGGGGTGCTGATGCACCAGTGCGGAGGTGTGAGACACTAGCTATGGATGATTTTAGGCAGGGGAAAGGTAGGCCGAAGAAATATTGGAGGGAGGTAATTAGACATGATATGGAGTAGTTACAACTTACGAAGGACATGATCCTTGATAGGAAGAGGTGGGGGACGCGGATTAGGGTAGAGGAATAGGGTGAGAGGGTGTCGGGTGTTCTGTATGTGTGTCTGAAGTTTCTTGGTAGTAGGTGTTGAGTGTTATCTATGGTTTCAGATGTATAGTTTTAGTATTATCTTGTGGCTAGCGTTGTTAGTATATTTCGTATACTGTACAAGTTTATATTGCATTTATATATTGTGTTTGTTATATTGTTATTGATTCTAAGTCGGGGGTCTATCAGAAACAATCTCTCTACTTCACCTAAGGTAGTAGTATGGATTGCGTACACTCTATCTGCCCCAAACCCCATTAGGTAGGAATACACTGGGTATGTTATTGTTGTTGTATTATTTTTAAGTTTTTAGTACTGAATGTACAGTGTTTTTCTTTATTGTGACTACATATAAAACATATCAAATTGAATTCTTTTTAAAAGAATTTAAAAGGTTTTTTCAAAAATTAATTCGGATAGCATATCAATTTGATTTTAAATAGGTTGAAACGAATTGATTGATATGAATTAAGTTAATAAATAGACGAATTAATAATCAGTCCAAACTTAAACGAATTGAAACGGATTAAATGGATGAATTTGATTTTTCCACCTCTATTCGGACGAAAGAGAAATGAAATGCCACGTGGAGAAATACATTTGGATGGCGAAAGAGGACCGGAGGCACCGAGGACTTGATAGGTAATATAACACAGCTAAAACCACCGAATTTTTAAGACAATAAAAAATGGACCCACACCCCATTTAGATGCGCCAGCTCAGCACGAAGGAATCTGTTCGGCCACAACTGTGGTTTTACTTTTTAACTCGTATATATATTCGCGCGATGCGCGAATAAAAAAATTATTTTTAATCTTTTTAAATTGTGATATTAGATCATATTGTTCCTTAATAAAATAAATAAACAAAATTCAATTATCATATCATTTCTCAATAAAATAACTCCTTCCCTCCTCCCCTCAAAAATCACGCTCCCCCTTCTTTCCCCATGATTCAATAGCAAAAGCTATACACATATAGTGATAATAAATAATAAAATATTATAAAATTTTATATTTCATATTTTATTTATCATGTTGTTCACTATTTAAATTTTTTAACTTGTTATATTATTTTTTAATAGTTTATCACTTAATTTAATATAGCTATTTATTAGACTTTTGATTAATATTAAATAGATATATTAATTTTATTTGCATATGTTTTTTTTTAAAAAAATTATTCTATTAGTTACATATTTTCATTTTAAAATTTATAGATAGTAATATATATATTATTTAATTACTATGTTATATTCTCAAAATTAATTCAAAATATTACCCCCACACCCTCACTCCCCCATCTTGACATTTTTTCTACTGTATCTTATTATTTTCTCTTGTATTTTGACATTTATATTCTTACTTATTTCAAAACAAACAATGCTAATTTAAAATTACTTTACTTAATTTTTTACGTTTAAATGTTCCTTTAATTCATTATTTTATCAAAAGTTTAGTTACTATTTATCAAAATTTTAGTTACATCATATGTATTATTTAAGATTTGACTTATTATAGTTAAAAATATTTTTTTGTATAAACATTAAATCACACTGTTTCCAACATAATTTAATTCATGGAAAATAAACTTCAACCATAAATAAAAATATGAAGAAACAACAGTTTATTGATAAACGATGGGGGTACAAATCTATTCTTCCCTTGATCCTTCTCTCTTGATTTTCTCCGTAATTCGAGGATCGTTAGTGGCTTATTCTCATACATAGGATGATCTCTTTATGAATATCCCATGATTTTGTGGGTTATTGGAGATCCCGATCTTTTTAGAAATACCCATCAGCTTATGCGATATTCAAGATGCCTATTTCAGGGAACATGTTACCCTTTAAATAGGCGAGATTTAGGGTAAAGTAGCCTTCTAGAACTCTAACAGAATTTGAATTCTTATTGAAGAGTCCACAAATTTTAGATGTCTACAAATGCCCCCTACTTCAAGTCTTGTTGAAGTGTAGATTTGATGATGAGTCTTGAAGCTTCCATCTACTTCAAGGCTTGTACAAGTGTAGATTTGATGACGAGTCTTGATGACGAGTCTTGAAGCTTCCATCTACTTCAAGGCTTGTCCAAGTGTAGATTTGATGAAGAGTTTTGAAGTACCAATAGAGCTTCCATCTTTATGCGGTGGCTACAGATTTGCAGATCTGATTTATGAGAGAAGAGATGAAGGGCAGATTTGGTCCCACTGGGCGTGCCACTTTGTTTCCAACATAATTTAATTCGAGGAAAATAAACTTCAACCGCAAATAAAAATATGAAGAAACAACAATTTTATTGATAAATGATGGAGGTTCAAGTTTGTTCCTCCCTTGATTCTTCTCTCTTGATTTTCTCCATAATTCGAGGATCGTTAGTGGCTTATTCTCGAACATAGGATGATCTCTTTACGAATATCCCATGATTTTGTGGGATATTAGAGATCCCGATTTTTTTACAAATACCCATCAGCTTTTGTGATATTTAAGATGCATGTTTTAGAGAACATGTTACCCTTTAAATATGCGAGATTTAAGGTAAAGTAGCCTTCTAGAACTCTAACAGAATTTGAATTCTTATTGAAGAGTCGACAAATTTTAGATTTCTACACACAACCTTCAAACTTTTTACACTATAATTGTAACTTATTTTCTAGTTTTGTGCAGACTTATAATTTTGTGTTATTTATACTTGTAAATAACTTATCAATTTGCTTATTATCTTTACTTATTATTCGTTTTTAAGGTATAAATGAATATATATTTTTCTAATTCTTGAAATCTAATTTATTTCTTAACTTATATGGTTCACAATTTCCCACAATTTGAATTGATTTACCATACTTTATTTTAAATTATAGCTTTATATTACTCCAAAATATAAATAGAGTTTGTGAACCACAGTTTGTATGATTCACAATTTCCCAAAATTTACTACAAATTTAATAAAAAATTATCATCAAATAAAATTCATTTCACTTTCAAAATTTAAAATGTACCTAACATTTACATGAATATGTAACATTTTTTACTATATTGTCTTTATTTATGTTTTTTTTGGTCCGATCATACTATCAGCCATGCACTATTTATGCTTCTTGCGTTCTTTGTCAAAAAAAAAAAAAAAACTTCTTATGACTCATTTGAAATTTCTTTTCAAAGTAAAGAGTTTGCAAAGAAAAGAAATTTCTAATAATTGTGAATACATTTAAATAATGAAAAATAGTCGTTAGAAAAGTATCTTATTGTCATCTCTTCATTCTAAAAATATATCTCTGGTTGGCATATATATACTCTTCTCCTCTCATTTTACTTGATCCCCTGCTAAAAATAATTGTTTCAATTTACTTATCCAATTTATAAAATTAAAAAAATTTAACTACATTTTTCGTTCAAATAACTAATAAAGAGTCAAATTTAAAGTCTCAAGATATCATTAATAACATTAGTTTAGTAAAATTTATATTTAATTAAAAAAAATTTAAGATGTATGTCACTTTAACAAAACCCAAAGTAATATAAAATAGAGGGATTATTTACACACATGACACTTCGACGTCGGTTCTATACTTTTATTCAAATCTTGGCCTCTATTTAAACCACATAAGGCTTTTTCTATTCAAATCTTGGCCTCTATTTGAACCACATAAGGCTTTTTATAGTTTGTTAAAATAGTATATGGAAATAAAGAACACTTGTCATTACATAAATATAAATATTTATTTTAATTAGTAACAAAAAAAGGTAACTTGACTTCTCAACTAAAGGTGATTTTATTTGTTTATTTACGTAGTTGAATATATTTATTGTTATCAAAATTAAATCAACAAAATCATATTAAAAAATATTACTTATTTAAATTCAAGCGTAGATATAATAAAAAAATAGATTAGCATGTATTTTCATCACCACTCATCTGCATATAAAATTAAAAATGTTAAAACAAAAAAAGTTTCTAAAAAAAGTGAAGAACATAAAGCATGGATTAAATAAATTTACACAGAAAGCTGATGATTAGTACAAAATAACTAAAAGAAAAGAGGAAAAAGCTTGGTATTGTATATCATTATAAAAGTATATATAAGAAAAGTTGAGAAGCTAGAAATTTATTTCAACTCAAATTCTATTTGAATTTAAATTCATAAAACTAACTGATTATGATATTGATTTAAATAAATATTAATTTAAAAATAAAGAAGTAAAAATTCATAATTGCTAATTAGAAGGAGTCTAGAGGATTATAATTTTTCAGCCACCAAAATATGCTATTGATTTAAAAAATAAAGAAGCAAAAACTCATAATCTCTTATTATATAAGAGGCAGTTGGTAGCTAAGCAAGCACCGCTCCATCAACGCGTCTGCTTCAGCAAGGAGGGGTATTTTCGTCTTTTCATTAGGGACTTCTTTGTACCTGAACATATGCTTCATCTTGACCGCATAGACGACCAACGCCTGCTTCTTCGGCTGTTCTTCCCAACTTTTTGAAAAAATTCGTCCGAACACATTTCTGAGTGTAATTTTCCATTCATAAGCTCAAACATTGATCACAAGTACAGCTAGCAGGTAGATCACAAGATTATTTATACGAGGATTGGTATTTGCTTCCTCATGCCTCTGCTCAGTCTCAACTTTGATTGTGGTTCTTTCTATAGGTTTGGTACTTTGGTGGTTAGATAGTGGATGATTCTGTATTTTCCTTATCTGTGCTCGCGTTATTGTTCGTGCTTTTGTATTTGTATTCTTCTTTAATTTTGCCCTATAGGTGTTTGACAAAATTCCTATTTCTCCTTTGGCCTGTAGATGCTTTTGTTGAGTTCTTAAATTAGATGAAAGATTCAACAAGGGAGAGTAGAGTAATTACGGGCAAAGAAAATAACAACACAGCACCATATCAGCTGATCTTAGAGAAAAGAATGAGAAAGGTATAAGGAATATATTACAGATTCTAAAGAGCTATGAGTGCTATATGTTGAACAACTATTTGTAAGATTCTTGCTTCAGTATAAGTTATGCAAGACCTTTAATTAAGTCATTCAATGAAACTTCCTTTTGTTTTGATTTTCATAAGAATACATGGAAGGGATAGTAATTTGAAATTGTTTGTTTCCAATATAGCTGGACAACACCAGAAAAGAGGTGCCATAGGGCTATTGACCTCAAATCTCACTGTTAAGTTGTTAAGTTGTAGGCTTACTTCCGCCGTTCCACAATAAGTTAATTGTTGTATTTTGACATACATATTAAGAAAAAAAAGGAAAAGACATAAATTTATCATGTTTTTTTTTTCATTTTTACCCTCTTCAAAAAGCAAAGATACGTGATACATCACTCTCAATGCACATTTAATGAAGGGTAAATTTGAAAAAAAATTCAACATTTACCCTGAATTGTGAACCGTTTATTTATTTTGAAACACTAAAATTGCTCTAACAATTCATCTATTGTGAAACGAAGAGATTACCATTTAGCAATTTAGAACGGCGTTGTTTACTATATTTGTGATTTTTAGAGGATTAAGGGCATGCAAAACTATGTCAGTCAAAGATCCGGTATCATGTCCCTTTATGAACATAATTTTGTTAATTGCTAGGATGACAAGCATGACATTTTAAAGTTAGAGCTTGTTCATTCATCGAATAATGTGTGTTCAAATACACAGTTAAGTGGATTAAGATATTGTAGAAAAGCTCATCTTCCACGTGAAAAGACAATGTCCTGCCTACTCGACAAAATGTACCAGAAAGCTCCAACAATAAAAGTGATTTTTTTTGTTTCTATACACACCAGTGAGGAGGGATAGGAGTGGATCCTCCAGGATTTTATTGAACAGAGTGACTTGTCTGGCAGTGGTGAATTCAGCTACATCGAAAAGAGAATCTCTAAGAGTCTGTGCATAATGTGAGAGCTTTAGTGCATCATACTGTTCTTTTTATTGCCTATTTTACTGATTTAAATACCAAATAATAAAGAAGTTGGACACAAAAATGTCATGTATTTGACCATAAATAAGAAAAAAAATACAATGAACAAAGACTGAGAACTGTATAAAGCCTCCAAGGCCTTTACAAGTAATAACAAATAGAAAAAGGTTCCTTTACTGATTCGGTGTTATCAATTCCCATGCGATGCACTCACATGATTATGTATTAGTTGCTTCCCTATTGTTATATATTCACCATATCTTCGGCGAAGTCATAGTTCAACAGATCTGTATCTACTTTTACAACTCAATTAGCTTGACTTTGGAGTGAACAACCAAGGAAACAAAATAATGTTATTGTGGACCAAGGAAACAAAATAGCGGTATAGTTGAGCCAAACGGAAAACAAATTAGTACTGCAGTTCGAAAGTATGTAGGTATTTCAATTTTCACTTACATGTTTTGGTGTAAAATAGAGATAATATGTCAGAATCCATATTCTTCCCACAGGATCATATTTTCACCCTACCAATCTACAAATCTTTTGATCATCATAATTTTTCCAATATTAATTAGTTTAGATTTTGGAGTCATCGCTTAGAGTGTCAAATTTTTTACTTTTGTTTACTGCAGGTAATACATATCATTAAGACGTTAAAGTTGGATAATAATTTACCTCTCTTTCATACTAGAATAGATTACTTTAGTGTAAATATCATGTATTGAGTAAAAATTTTCGTTTGTAGCATGTATTTTTTCATCTCAATAATTTGCACATGCCTAAATTGTTTGCTCCCTTTTCTGTTTCTCAGATTTCACGAATCATGAGGCATGCTGATTACGATGTCTGCTAGACAAATAAATTATTCATTTTTACCTTTCAACTGTTGCGACAAAGAATGTATTCACCTCCCAATTATTCGCAAACTACCATCAAGCATTATTCGAACATTTTCGCTTTTGTTACGTTATTCTTCTATGTATAGCTTATTGCGTCGGGCCAAAGGGTTAACTCATCCTTTTGAGTACAAGCATTTCTACAACATAAAGTGGATGGTCAATGTCCAATAACAGAGACGTTGTTTGAAAGGCCTATGATTGTAAACAGATCTTATGCATTTGATTAACTGTATATTGAAGTTTCAGTGCCATATTGGGCAACTTGCCACTAGTATGCTATTAAATAGGAGAAGTCTCAACCAATTGATTTTCAATTCATAGACTTTGTTTAAACTAAGTGACGTGTAGGTTACTTTTTAAATTATTATTATTCATTGTAATATATTGACTTTGTTTAAACTTTTGCCTATTCTGTTTCTTTTATTTCTTTTTTTTTATTTGTTTGTTAAAAAAATCATATTTTTTAAAAATAAAAGGTAACAACAATTTGAAAATATGAATTTATTAACAAATTTAAACTAATAGGATGTAAGGGAGGTTTGGGTCCACTCTACAAATCAATATTTATTTAAATATATAAATATTTTTAATTGTAAATAGAGATTATTATTATTATTATTATTATTATTATTATTATTATTATATTTTTAACTTTTATTTAATATTTACATAAATCATATTTAGATAGTTTTATAGTATTTATATGAATTTTTAAAGAGATAAACATGCAAGAGTAAAAGTTCATTCAAAACTCTTTAACCATGAATTTCTATTTTTAAGCTAATGAAATCTTTTTTTCAAATAAAGAATAATATATTTTCAAATTCAAATATTTTAAATTTTTAATACATTATTATTACAACGTTATTAAGTTATGTCCTAAAAATTGTCACGTGGCTTTTTAATATCTTACCACATGGCTTCTTGTCTTGATTTTAGTTTTGTTATATATATATATATATATATATATATATTGATTGATTGACTTTGTTTAAACTTTTGCCTATTCTGATTCTTTTTTTTTTTTTAATTTGTTTGTTAAAAAAACATATTTTTTTAAAAATAAAAGGTAACAACGATTTGAAAATATGAATTTGTTAACAAATTTAAAATAATAGGATGTAAGGGAGGTTTGGGTCCACTCTACAAATCAATATTTATTTAAATATATAAATATTTTTAATTGTAAATAGAGATTATTATTATTATTATTATTATTAATATTATTATTATATTTTAAACTTTTATTCAATATTTACATAAATTATATTTAGATAGTTTTATAATATTTATTTGAATTTTTAAAGAGATAAACATGAAAGAGTAAAAGTTCATTCAAAACACTTTAACCATGAATTTCTATTTTTAAGCTAATGACATCTTTTTTTTCAAATAAAAAATAATATATTTTCAAATTCAAATATTTTAAATTTTTTCATACATTGTTATTAAAATATTATTAAGTTATGTCCTAAAAATTGTCACGTGACTTTTTAATATCTTGTCACGTGACTTCTTGTCTTGATTTTAATTTTGCTTTTATGCACACATATATATATAGAGAGAGAAATTTAGAAAGTTTTAGAATATTTATTTGAATTTTTAAAGAGATAAACATGAAAGAGTAAAAGTTCATTCAAAACTCTTTAACCATGAATTTCTATTTTTAAGATAATGAAATCTTTTTTTCAAATAAAGAATAATATATTTTTAAATTCAAATATTTTAAATATTTTAATACATTATTATTATAACATTATTAAGTTATGTCCTAAAAATTGCCACGTGGATTTTTAATATCTTACCACGTGGCTTCTTGTCTTGATTTTAGTTTTGCTTTTATATATATATAGATTCAGCTTGGGACCCCACTAAAAGCAGACATTTATCCCAACGTTATATATATATATATATACTAGTCACCAATAGCTCGTGCACGACATGGGCCCAATGAATATTTTTAAAAAAAATTGTTTTAATTATTGAAATTTATAATATATTTTTAAAATATATAATAGTTTTTAATAGTTATTTTAAGTTGTTAACTACTATAATTTATAATACTTTTTATATACTTTTTCAATAATATATATCGCTCTCGTTGTTTAAATTTTTGTGGCATTGATAGTCAATTATATTTTTTAAATAATTTAAATTTCACATTATTGTGATGTATAATATTTTTCTTCTATTTCAATTTAAGTGTCATGATGCTTATACGAACATAATAATTAATTATGTGTGATATAGTAAAGTTACGTGTCTTAATGACTCACAACAACTAATTAGAAGTGATATAGCAAAATTACTATAAAATATACCTTTGAAATTTTTTTGATTAACTTAGCATTTTATAACTATTTTACCCTTTTTATCAAATATTATTAATTGACACAATGCTTAAATGGTCATAATAATTAATTAGGAATGACTTAGTAAAATTACGATTGAAATAGTGAAGCAGACATGTCTAATTAGAAGTGATATAACAAAATTACTATACAAAAATATTTGCGAATGATCATAATAATTAATTCGAAATGATATGGTAAAATTAGATTGAAACAGTGAAGCAGACACTTCTAATTAGAAGTGATATAACAAAATTATTATAAAAAAATATTTACGAGAAAAAAAATGGGCTCATATAAAACGTCAAGTAAATTTAACATTAAATATTATTAATTTTTTAATATACTTAGATGGCTTTATAATAAATTTTTAATAATTAATTAGAGATGATATAATAAAATTACGGAGAAAGCAGCTGATGAAGTAGGAAGGAGAAGCAGGCATGTTGGCGGAGAGGTGCCTGCTTCTCCCACCCCATTCCCTCTTTTATATATATATATATATAAGTAAAACTAAAAGCATCAGGAGAAGTTAAGTGACAAATTATTTAGAAGGCACTGGTAATTTTAAGATAAAATTAAAAGATATTGTAATAAAAAAATTCAAATTGAAAGATTAAGTATTTAAATTTGAAATACATTATCGCTTTTTGAAACAAAAAAATTATTATCTTAAAAGCAGAAATCCATACTTAAAGAGTTCTACTAGACATGTACTATTTCAAACTTATCTCTTAAAAAATTAAATGATATAAAATATATTTGAATATAATTTATTTACACATTAATTAAAGATAATAATATTATTAAAATAACATATTTAAAATTATTTAGGACAAGTGGCAGCATAAAATCTTGTCAAGAGTACGAAGCACCACAATTAGCCAAGTGGCAGCATAAAATTCATCCAAGTGTACAGATTTAGGATAAGACTAATAATGTTGTAATAAAAAATTAAATTAAATGATTAGAAATATTTGAATTTGAAATTATTATTTTTTTTAAAAAAATTATCATTAGCTTGAAATTAAGAACCAAGAGTTACAAATAACTCTTGCTTAGCATTTGCAGTAGCTGCAGTAACAAAAACAACAATAATAATAATTATAATATCTATTTACAATTACAATTATGTATATTTAATAAATATTGATTTATAGTGTGGACTCAAACCCCTCTACTTTCAATTATTTTAAAAGTGTTAATACAATTCATATTTTCAAATGTTATTATCTCTCTACGTATATGATTTTTTAACAAATAAATAAAAGAAAAGAAGATGAAAGAAACACAAACGACCTGCACGTCTCTTACCCCTTATGTGATAAAGATTACAATTAAATTTGAATTGAAAATCAATTTTGTGACTTCTCCTTTTTAATAGCATATTTTTGTGGCTGAAAAATTGTTATCCTCTTTAGACTCTTCTTATTAGCAATTATAAGTTTTGCTCCTTTATTTTCTAAATTTATATTTATCCAAATCAATATCCTAATCAGTTAGTTTTTTTAATTAAAATTTAAATAAAATTTGAGTTGGAATAAATTTCTAATTTCTTAACTTTTCCTATATATACTTCTATAATGATATATATAGCTAAGCTCTCTCCTCCTTCTTTTTTTTAGTTATTTTATATTTTATATTGATCATCAAAATTAATGTACTTCATTCTTCATATTCTTCACTTTTTTTATAAACTTTATTTATTTTAACATTATCAATTTTTATATGCAGATGAGTGATGATGAAATTGCATGCTAATTTATTTTCAATTATATTCAAGACTAAATTCAAGTAAATAATATTTTTCAATATGATTTTGTTGGTTTGATTTTGGATAACAACAAATACATTCAATAGCTTTTGTTTTGATGAATGTTCTATATACATAATATATATATATATATATATATATACACACACACACACACTTTTCTTACTATTTTCTGGGAGAACATTTATTCATGAATCTACTGATGTCTTTGCTTCAATTTCTATTTATTTTTTTATTTGTTCAAAGAATTAATCGGCTCATCAATCTAATTTCCTACGATCTAAAGCTATACCTCCTGATTTTAATAAAGTTGTTTTTGCCGTTCATTAGTTTAAAACAATTCAGAATCTTGCATGATACTAATGGAATTTATTGTTCAAATGTTAAATAATATAGCATTGATACCATGATAACTAAAATTATCTATAATCTATAATATATAAAAAGTGTATCTATAATATATTAAAAGTGTGAAGACCACTTTTTACCTTCATTAAAAGTCTCCGCAATAGATAAAATTGTCTTTTCATTTATTTTCTACAATTATTATATCATTATATTTACAATAAATAAAAAAATCTTAAAATATATGGTAAGAAAAAAATATATGAAAATTTATTATTGATGATTTTTTTTTCTCCTGTACTTGAAAAAGGATTCCTAAATACAAAATAAGAGGAAAAAAAGGGAAATAAGATGATTTTTTATCAAAATTAAAATAATAAATTTAATAGCAGCCTTTTTTTATAAATTAAAACAAGGAAAATAACTAAAGCACGAGAATTTTTTTGCTTCAAAATTTGGTAGTATTAGACTTCTATTTATTTTTTACATAATAAAAAGAAATATAATTTTTAATAGTATATTATTGTTCGGACGTGCAAAACTTCTGCTATATTTGGGAATCTTTATTATTTTTATATTATATTATTATTAGAAAATTTTATGAGTGCACCCCGGATGAAAAGCTTTCATATTTAGTTAATCCTTTTTGGATGATAGTTTGGACTTCCACAAATTGAGGACTCTTTCTTTCTATAATAATATAAAAGAATTTACAAGCTAAATTTTGGTGAAACAAATATTTTTATAACTATTTTTTCGATGAGATTTAAAGATGTTGTCTAATAATCACAAAAGGTCATACTTAATTGTATTATTCTAATATTTCAATTATCAATTGTTTTATTGTAGTTTCTATTCTATTCAAGTTTATATTGTAGATGGATGTTTCGTCACATCATTGAAGAATTTTTTGTGTTACGATTAGGTTTAATGGTATTGTTATGATATCTCGATTGTTGTGTAATACAGGTGGTAGATGAACGTTCGGTCGGACTTTGAGGAACTTTTATATATATATATATATATATATATATATAAATTGATGGCTTGACATGAAACACACGTGCAACGCACGTATACTTGACTAGTACTTTAAAAAATATATATTACTCACAACAATGTGCAAAAAGGTAAATTACTTTTAATAACTCTTCTGTCTATTAATCGTTAACATTTGACGTCTTCCTAATCATATATCTATACATAATATAAAGCAATCTATATATTTATATCTATATCTATATATATTATAAAGCAGAGGATGAAACACTACAATTAATCAGTGACAACCTATTGAGAAGCCACGCGACAATTTTAGGGCAAAATTAATAGTATTGAAATAAGATTTTTATAGTTTGTTGAATTTGAAAATAATAAGTTTTTTTTTTCTAAAAAAAAAAAGGAAAATATTACCATTAATTTTAAACTAAGAACCTTAGATTGAAGAATTCTAAACGAGCTACTAATATTGTATAAATATATTTCTTTTAAATTTCACATGTATTTAAATACATTTGATTATCAGTAGTAGTTAAGATTTTTTTTTCATTACTATTAGCCTACTCTAATCTCAACTATACAATTATGATTAAAAAGAAAAAACTGACTTCTAAATCATTTCAAAATTATAAATCATTTCAAAATTATAAATCATCATAATCGACAATATTTAAAATATTATTAGAATTCAATTGATGTAAAAAAAAATAAAATTGAATCTATTGACAAATATTTTATAATTGGCACAACAAATATATGTTCTATACAACATGAAAGAGGCAAAGATAATGTGATAATCTATTTGTCATCAATCATCAAATTAAATTATAAAATGCCAACACAAATAATAATAATAATAATAATAATAATAATAATAATAATAATAACAATAATAATAATAATAAAGGGGGGGGGGGGGGAGAACAACACATTTTGAGGTTTAGTGATAATCCCATAATCCAATTGTCAAATTAAATTTAAAAATGCCAATACAAATAATAATAAAAACACATTCTATCCACAATAATTTTGAATTTAATTTGATTATAACTTCCTCCATGATTTTAGAGTTCAGTGTTATCTCAACGCTTAGTGCTTATCATAATTTAATTTGAATTTGAATTTGAATTTAAAATTGTGTTATTCCAACTCTTTATCTTTATCTCAACTAAAATAGATTATCTTCTATTTTAAAAATAAAATCATTAACTTAAAAGCTAGGAGCCTTTGATTGAAGAGTACTAAATAAACTCTAACTATTTCTTAATAACAAAAGAGCCCATATTTATGGAATATTTTTCTAATGGACTTTTACTATTTCAAACTTATCTCTTTTAAAATTTAAATGTTATAAAATAGTATCTGAGTATAGTTTATTTACATATTAAATGAAAGATGATAATAATAAAAATAATAATGACAAAAACAACAAGAATAATTATTTTAAATTAAATATATTAGACATATTTAAATTTGAAATACTAGAATTTTTTAAAAATTGTTAATTATTTATAAAAGAATATAAATTACATATTAGAATTAGTAGTTACCACAGTAAAGATAGAGTTTTAATTGTAATATAACATAATGCTATCTCACCCCTATTTTATCAAAAAAATTTGAATGATTTACCACGTATCGAATTGATTGATAATTAAAAAATTAAGTAACAACAACAATGCAGAAAAATTATAAGATTCATAGCCAATTTATTTATATATTCATAATAAAAGAAGATAAAAGAGAAAACAATGTATTTAAAAAGTTTAAACAATCTATTTGAAATTTAAATTTAAGTTCAAAATATGTAATTAATAGAATCTCAAAATTTTCATTAACCTAATAAAAAAACTACAACATGATAAAGTGGTTACTTTTTGAATTTGAAACTAAAAGTGGTTAACTAAAATTGCTCAGTAAATTTTATCCCATATCTCTATATACTCATCTATAAATAAATTCAGTTAAATAAATTAATGAATCTTTTCTTTTTCAAATGTATTACTTATGTATTATGTTATTTGGAGAATTTTTTTCCTTCTTTATCTCATTATGTTATTTGTTGAATTTTTTTCATCAATTATATATTTATCTTTTTTTTCTTTAGAGATGAATAGATTGTTAGCCAGTCAGCTGAAGAAAATTTTGAATAATTTGTTAAAGAAAGATATGAAAATCGAAGAAGAATACGAAGATGAAGTAGCGTTGTGGACAATGAAATTTAGTAAATTAAAATTCGTACGAAATTCGGGTTATATTAAATTCAAAAATATATTAGTACCAAACAAATATTGTGAATTAATATAATTGAATTAATTATTTAAATCCAAACATGTATGGATTTAAATAAAGTTCAACGTTTATTAGACTAGTCCATTAATTTGGACCACAAATAATGAGCCCACATTGCTAACCCAAGATATTGTCATATTCTAGAGACCCAAAAGAGTGTCACGTGTCAAATGACATGACATGCCTAGTCAAGTGAAGGAGCCAATAGGTCCACGCCACATGTCAAAATGATGTAGCAGGCTTAATGAAATCAAAGCCCATAAAAGGTTCTATGTCACTCAAATCTGATTGGTCGATAAAAGTCCATCTTCATCTTGACTCTTCTCTTTCCACAACTATAAATAGGAGTCTCATAATTCAGAAAAGGGCCCCCAAATCTCTAACAAGAAGCAAGAGAAAGCTTGTGGATCAAACACCACAATTTCTCTAAAAAGCTCAAGCATTCAAATCAAGTTCACCAAAATTCAAGATCAAGACCGCAATATTCAAGAACAAGCTCAAAAGCCCTTAAATTCAAGCACAAGTCAAGATCAAGTCCCTCAAATCAACAAATCAAGTTGAAATTCAAGATCAAGCTTTAAGCCCTTGAATTTATATTTGAAAAGGCAAATCAAAGGATTCATAGAGATTGTAACACTCGCATTGAAATCAATAAATTGATTGTTGCAATATATTTTTTCTTGTCTCGAATTATTTATTTTTTTTGAATCAAAATTTTACTGCCCAACAAATTCTGGCACGGCAAGTGGGACAATCTCTACCTCTCATCTTAACTTTTCTAACTTCAAAGTTTAACAACACTGAAATAACTTCCAAGAAGGTTAACTCTCAATCAACTGTTTCCAAGGCTGCTGATTCAAAGTTCTCTGCTGAAGTAGAAAACATCATTGGTGTTACTTTTGGAAGCTTGGGAGCTGTCACGAGGAGCAAGGAAGGCTTGCTAGGACAATAAACACTATCATCCGCGCCAACTCCAGTTTTTGAATCTTCTACCCCAAAAGGAACGAAGTCCAATGCAAGTGCTTTGGAAGGAGGAAGAAATATGGCGAAATCGCTTAAGAGGAATCTAGCTCTACTTGAACACTCTGGTTCCAAATACTCTGGCGCAAAGAGCGATGGTCTTTCAACAAATGTGTCATCTCCACTCACACCGCATAAGCTGAGCACTTTGAAGATCAACTTATACAATAATCCATGTTACTCTCCGACATTAATGATCATGCAAACAATGGTGACTGATGCCTCGTCTATGGAGGAGCAATTTGCGAATCTGACAAAGGTAATTGAGAGCCTAACCAAATATGTTTAGAATTAAGATGCTCGAATTGATAAAATAGTGGATAGGGTGGAAGGTCTGATAGACGGAGAGTCTAGCCATGCACCTGGAAAATCTCCAGAGGCTCACGAGACAGAACATCCTATGAAACAAACACCACCAACTAAAGAGGTGCAAGTTTCTTCTAAGGGAATAATCCCAATTGAGCAATTGAAGGAATTCATTGAAGGGGCCCTCAAAGACAAGTATGATGTTGTCACCAAGTTTTCCCTTGCGTATGCCAAGCCCTACACTGCGAGAATAGATAGCCTCAAAATGTCTCCTGGCTATCAACCCTCCAAATTTCAATAATTTAAGGGCAAAGGAAACCTAAAATAGCATATCGCCCACTTTGTTGAGACATGTAATAGTGCTGGAACTTACGGTGACTATCTTATCAAATAGTTTGTTCGTTCCCTAAAGGGGAACACCTTTGATTGGTGTACGGACCTTGAGCCTAATTCCATCGATAGTTGGGATCAATTGAAGCACGAGTTCCTAAATTGATTTATAGTACAAGGCGTATAGTGAGCATGGTAGAGCTCACAAATACTTAGCAAAGAAAGGATGAACCAGTCATTGACTTCATCAATCGATGGAGAAATGCTAGCCTAAACTGCAAAGATAGGCTCAGCGAAGCTTCTGCGATAGAGATGTGCATCAAGGAATGCACTGGGAGCTTCTCTACATCTTGCAAGACATTAAGCCAAAATCCTTTAGAGAGTTAGCTACCCGTGCTCACGATATGGAGTTGAGCATGTGTTCTTCTAGAATGGGAGCAACGCCTATCCATGACCCTCGAAGGGAAAAGAATAAGCAGGAACCCAAAAGATGGGGCAAGTTTGTTCCCAAAAATAACCATAAGGAGTCTATGAATGTTGATGTGTCTCTTGTGAAGTTCACCACAAAGGTAAGCAAGAAGCAAAGTGTGAAGACTCCTTCTAGAGCATGCCCGAATCAGAAAACTTTAAAGGAGATATAAGAAAAGAAATACCCCTTTTTTGATTTTGATGTTGCTGAGATTTTCAGTGAGCTCCTTGCGCTTAATCTCATTGAACTCCCAGAGATGAAGTGACCCAATGAAGATGGAAGGACCAGTGACCCTAATTATTGAAAATATTACAGGCTTGTGAGTCACCCTATGAAAAAGTGTTTTGTCTTTAAAGACAAAGTCATGCAATTAGTAAATGAGAAGAAGATCTTCTTTGACGATGAGATGGCCAGTTCTCATCAAATCTCTATCATATTTGGCTCGCTCGATCCAGTCCAAATATATGTCAAAGAGCATAATGAGAAATATTAGAGCCTAACAAGTCTTCAGTTAACGAAGGCGGTAATGAAGGTTGGACTCTGGTGACCAGGCGCAGACATAAGAGGATGAGTTTGCGAAAGGAGTCGTTCGAGCAGCCAACCAGAAGAAGAATAGTAAAGAAACTGAGGAAACAGAAGCTAGTTAAACTTCCAAAAAAGACGAGCGTAACAGAGATTCACCTTTGAAAAACCACGGTGTCCAGTAACGTTGGAGGAATTCTTACCAAGTTGATTTTATGCGAAGACTGCTCGAGTCAACCTTGAGGCTTCTTGTTTTAATACTGCCAAAGAGGGGGCAAAGGGTGAGAATCTACCCATGGAAGTTCCTTCATCTTCCGAAAATCTTGCTGAAACTCCTGGCGAAGAGGCACATGTATATGATACAAAAATCACATTTACAAATGATGATCTTTTGATTGGAGGAGCCCTATACATCCCTTGTACATAGTAGGACAAGTACTAGGAAAGAAGATAAATAGAATCTTGATTGATGAAGGATCTGAAGTCAATATCCTGCCTATCCGCGCGATGAAGGAACTTGGCATCGCTACTAACGAACTGGACGAAAGCCATATAATGATACAAGGCTTCAACCAAGAGGGCCAGAGGTCCATGGGATCTATCAAGTTGGGGATTCGTATGGACGATTTTCAATCAAATGCATTGATGCATGTGATCGATGCCAAAACTTCATACAATATATTACTTGGTAGGCCTTGGATACACGAAAACAAAATTATCTCGTCCTTTTACTATCAATGCTTGAAGTACCTCAAAGACAGAGTGGAAAGGAAGATATTTGTCGATTGTAAGCCATTCACTGAAGCTGAGTCACATTTTACCGATGAAAAATTCTACTTAAAGAATTATGTTGTGAATAAAAAATGGTTGAAGATGTCACCGAGACCAAGTGTGATGATCTTGCGTCTAAGAAGGTTGCGGTGGCTGTCAAAAAAGTTGCCACCAAAAAGTCCCTTTGCACCTCGAATAAAGAAAGTATCATACCTACGAAAAAGAAGGCAACTCATGTGCTTTGGTACGTACCAAAGGTAAAGAAAGAGAAAGATCACCCATCTAATGCCCAAGATAATGTGCTAAAGGGGATAAACTTTACCTATTAGGAGGATTGATGCAATAAATTCATCCTCAAGACTACTTGGAGAGTTTGTGGCTCAAAATTCGTTGCAAGATATGACATTTCCCATGAAGCGTACGAAAGAGGGCTTCGATCCAAATGCATACAAGCTATTTGTAAAGGCTGAATATAATCCTAATTGGCCATCAAGGTTAGGCTAAGTTCCGTCGGAAAGTACAACTAGGCAGGCACGTGAAGTCCTAGGATACACGCAGCCACCTCCAATTCGCATCTCCATAAGAAGGGCAGTTAGTAACTACATCACTATAGAAGAAGAGTCTACTGAATCCAACAAAAAGCCTTCTATTTTTGACCGACTTGGAGAATCAACTGCAAGAACTTCTGTGTTTGAAAGATTGAGACCTCTAAATAAAAAGAAAATCAACAAACATCAGAGAAGTCGTAAAAGCATGATGATGCACTCTTCACTTAAAATATAAAAGGATTTCTAAAGTTTGATTCCTTATAGAATGAGGCGACAGACAGAACTGGTGGTTTCATGCAATAAGGTGTTAAAAGCAAAAGCTCATACCTGGTTTATACCAAGAAGCGTGAGAAAGATGAAAAAAGTGTTGGCTCTTTATATCATGTTCTGACCCAAAATGAGAACGAGGTCTCATCCCAAAAAAAGGTTGAGAAAGTGATGGAAGATACTTTCTGGTGCTACCACATATCCATCAACGACGATGATCCTAAAGAAGAGGAAGATATTGGAGATGCTCTGCTGCAACTTGAAGAAAGAGTAAAGGCCACAATAGATCCATTGAAGAAAGTTAATCTTAGAACTGATGAAGACCCAAGACAAACTTACCTTTGTACGTTTCTAGAAGTGGAGGAGGAAATCACTTATATGGACATACTCAAAAATATATGGATGTCTTCGCTTGGAGCTATAAGGAAATGTCTAGCTTAGATCCAAAAGTAGCAGTTCATCAGTTGGCGGTCAAGAATAGTGCTCGTCCTGTTAAGCAAGCCTAAAGACGCTTTAGGCAGGAGTTGTTTCCATTGATTGAAAATGAAGTTAACAAACTCATTAAAGCTAGATTTATTCGTGAAGTCAAATATCCCTTATGGATTTCAAGTATTGTTTCGGTATGGAAGAAGAATGGCTAAATTCGAGTTTGTGTCGACTTTTGAGATCTCAACAATGCCTGCCCTAAGGATGACTTTTCAATCCCCATACCAGATTTGATGATTGATGTCACCACTGGTTATGAGGCAATGTCCTTCATAGATGGTTCATCTGGCTATAATCAAATCTGCATAGCACCAAATGGTGAATAACTCACTGCATTTCGTACGCCCAAAGATATTTATTGCTACAACATAATACCTTTTAGTTTGAAGAATGTTGGCGCCACTTATCAAAGGGCTATGCAAAACATCTTTGATGGTCTGCTCCATAAAAATGTTGAATGCTATGTGGATGATCTAGTGGTGAAGTCAAAAAAGAGAGATGACCACTTGAAAGACCTAAGAATGGTGTTCAAGTTACTTCAAAGATATCAACTTAGGATGAATCCATTAAAGTGTGCCTTTGGAGTTGCTTCCAAAATTTTTTTTGGCTTCATTGTGTGACACCGGGAATTAAAATTAATCAAGCCAAGGTCGATGCAATTTTGAAGATGCCCCGAGGCTCGAAATATTCATGAGTTAAAAAGCCTTCAAGGAAGGCTAGAATATTTAAGGAGGTTTATCTCAAACCTGGCTGGAAAATATCAACCATTTAGTCGTATCATGAAGAAGGATACTCCCTTAGAATGAGACCAAGCTTGTAGTAATGCCTGAGAGTATCAAATCATACTTAATGAAGCCACTAGTTCTTGCGGCACCCATACCAAGGAAACTATTGATACTCTACATCGCGGCACAAGAGAGGTCAGTTGGAGCACTACTGTCTCAAGAAAATAGTGAAGGTAAAGAGAACTCTCTCTACTATCTAAGCAGAATGATGACGCCGAATGAGCTGAAGTATTCTCTAATCGAAAAATTGTGTTTGGCATTGGCCTTCTCAATTCAAAAGATGAAATACTACTTTCAAGCTCATATTGTCCGTCTTATGTCTAGGGCAAATCCCATCAAGTTTGTAATGTCGAAACCAGTCCTTAGTGACCGACTTGCAAGATGGTACCTTCAATTTCAACAGTTTGAGATTGTGTACGTTCCTCAAAAGGCTGTAAAGGGACAAGCATTGGCTGACTTCTTGGCAGACCATCCGATACTCGATGACTGGGAACTGAGCGATGAAATTCTTGATGAAGATGAAATGGTTATTGAAGCCAAAACCCTGTAGAATATGTACTTTGATAGAGCCGCACATCGAGATAGAGTTGGTGCCAGTGTGGTGTTCGTCACTCCACAAGGAGAGGTCATCCCATACTCTTTTACTCTTACAAACCGTTGCTCTAATAATGTTGCTGAATATCAAGCTTTAGTACTTGGACTTGAGATGGCAGTTGACATGAAACAACTGCAATAACAAGTCTTTGGTGACTCCCAATTAGTGATCAAGCAGCTTTTGGAAAGCTATAAGTCAGAAAGCATTAGCTACGACCATATCATGATTATGCACAGAAGTTGATGGGGTGGCTTGGAGAAGTAACCCTCCAACATGTGCCAAGGAGAGAAAATAAGAAAGATGATGCCCTAGTTGCTTTGGCCTCAACCCTGACTCTTCTAAATCAGATGCAAGTTACTATCCGCCAAGAATGGGTAGTACCTCCATCAAATGAGAATGGAAAAAATAAAGTTGAATACCTCATTGTCGTATCAGAGGCTGCAAAAGAAGATTGACGACAACCTTTTTATTGATTACTTATATTATGGGATATTTCCAGAGGATCCAAAGAGAAGGACTGACATTCGTCATTATACACCTTGCTTCTTTTACTATAAGGACACACTGTACAGAAGATCATTTGAAGGAGTACTCTTACTCTATTTGGGAGAGGAAGAAGTAATTCAAGATTTGCAAAAAGCGCACTCGGGAGTTTATGGATCACATCAGTCTGGAACGAAGCTATTTCACATTAAAAGGATGGGATATTATTGTCCAAAGATGGTGAAAGATTGCTTGGACTATGCTATAATATGTAAAGCTTTCCAATTCCATGCAGATTTCATACATCAACCTCTATAGGTACTACATCCAACTGTAGCATCTTGGCAATTCAATGCATGGGGAATGGACGTTATTTGTCCACTGCCAAAGTCTTCTGGTGGACACTTATACGTCTTGGTGCGACAAATTACTTCTCAAAATAGACCAAAGTTGTTTCTCTCAAGGAAGTAAAGAAAGAAAATATTGCAAACTTCATCCGAGTGAACATCATCTACCGCTTTGGAATTCCTCAATACATAATAACTGATAATGGAAAGCCATTTGATGATAAACTGATGAAGAAAATCTGTGATCTCTTTGGTTTCAAGTAGCGCAAGTCTTCTATGTAACATGCTGCCACCAATGGTCTAGCTGAAGCCTTCAATAAGATTTTATGCAATTTGTTGAAGAAAATTGTCTCCAAATCCAAATAAGACTGGCATGAGTGAATGAAAGAAGCTTTATGGGCGTATAGGATAACTTACCATAGACCGACGCAAGCAACCCCATACTCACTTGCTTTTGGAGTTGAAGCAGTCCTGCCACTTGAGCGTCAAATACCTTCTTTGAGACTGGCTATTCAAGAAGGGCTCACCGATGAAGAAAATACTAAATTGCATCTTATGGAGTTATAAGCTCTTGATGAGAAGAGGCTGGAGGCTCAACAAAATCTTGAATGTCATCAAGCCCGACTATCTCGTTCTTTTAACAAAAGGGTTCACTTGAGGTGCTTCCAAGTTGGAGATCAAAGTCCTTATAGTAAGAAGTCCTATTATTACTTCTCGTAAGTCTGGAGGCAAATTCACCCCGAAATGGCATGGACCATATGTCATACAAGAAATATATTTAAATGGTGCTTACAAGCTTGTCGATGCAGATGACGTGAGGATTGGCTCCATCAATGCCAAGTTATTAAAGAAGTACTATCCTTGAAGGGAGATGTCACTCCTTAAGGCACGAGTATAAACTGCATGTCTACTCCTGGGCCGAAAGAGTATAAACTGTGTACGGCTAAAAAAATTATTCGCTAGGTTGAAAACCTCGAAAGAGGCAGCCTAGGCAAAAGTTAGGACACAAAAAAATAAAAATAAAAAAAATAAAAAAAACGCTCACCCAGAACTACGTTGTGACTTAATCCTCTTCATTGAGGTACGTAGGCACTTGGAATTTCATTCTGAGTTCAGTTACATGAGTGTCAAAAAAATACTTGTCCCTGTTTGGTCCACCATATGTAGGTCAAGTCTGTATACATCTCAATTAACTTTAGGACTTATGCCAAATATTTGTGGCTCAATGGGGGCAACCCATCAAAAGGGAAAGATCCTTCAATAAGATTTGAAAAACCCAAAGCCTACTGTTGGAGGCATAGATCTGCTACACCTGCAATTATCAAGTTTGTAAGTCAAAAACTTTAATTCTTAAGGCTTGCAAATTGAAGTTTCAAGTCCGATTCGATTGTGGGGTAAAGACGTGAAGCCAATGAGTAACAAGTTTTGGAGAGAAAAGCCAGATTTTAATACTACAATATCAAAACATCAAAATAAGTAAGCAATTCTCGGTGTTGAAATTCAGAAAGGATATTACAATAAATGTGCAATATAAAGAAAAAGAGTTTCCATTACAACTAATAGATCCAACTATTCAATAAAAAGTAAAAGAAAGCCACAAGAAGGTCTGACGGAAGACATCTCCTAAGGCTAATCTAAGTATAACTTATAATTGACTAAGTCTTGTAAAAAAACCTCTAAGACTTGCTTCTTCTTCTCCACGACCTTTGAGGCATTTGCCATTGCAAGAGAGACATCATAACACTTGGAAAACTCTTCTTCAACAGTTGAAACTTTGGATTCCATCTCTGCAGCTTCTTGCTTGGCAATATCTCGACGAGCCTTCAACTTATTCACCTTCTTTCTCGCCTTCTTAAGAGATTTGCAGGCAGCAGAAACTTTTTCAGATTTCTCAACTATCTCTCTCAATACAAGCTCAAGATATTTTTTGGCTTTCAAATATGACTCTGACTTTTTAATTGTTGTGGTTTGATCAATAAGGGTGGATTGTGCTTGGTCACAGGAAGTCGCCAGCCTAAATAAAGACCCCAATAAATTTTATAAAGGGGAAATATCTTCCCCCATTCCACTCATGTCATTGAGTATGACTTTGACGTCATCTTGAATAGAAGAGGCACAATTCGAAGTAAGGCCTATAAGTTCGGTACGGATACTAGCCCAAGCCTTCATGATAAATTCCCTTTTTAGCTCTGAAATAACCTTCTTGCCATAAAAATAGACATGGTTACCGCCGGTTGTCGGGGAAATTTTGACTCTACATTTGCTTTGACTTTACCGCAAGGGTTAAAAGTAACCTCTTTGGATGACAAAGGTAACTCTCTTGAGTCTAGACCTACTACAGACTCACTACTATATTGTGGCTTAGTTTGGTCAGGATCTTCCAAAACTTGGTCATTGTCTGGCTGCACACACACAAAAAAAATCATATGAGGGGTATATAAAGACGATTCATATACTATGAAATAGTAGAGAGTTAAGTTGTTACCTTCTCAATGGTTGGCAGAGTCTTTGATAAACTTGCAAGAATCTTCACATGGGAGTTAGAATCACCTTGCTTTGCCAATGATGATTTTACCTTCTTCTAACAACGATCTCCTTGACTACTATCGCTCTCGTCTTGAGATGGTCGTTTATTGAAAGTTTATTGAGTCAGGACAGACAACTTCTCTTTCTGAGTTTCTGCATATGAAGCTCCCTTAACTTTGTATGGAATGACCACCTTAGATTTTAAAACAGGAGGCTTAACCACAATTGGGACCTCCTCACCATGTTCTTGAGGAGTATCAATAATAGGGCCTACAACATTCACCAAGAATTGTAAGTTAGCTTCAAGAAAGTTCCCATAAACTTTGTCCCACCAAGTTTTATACGCAGTAGAGGAGTGCTTTCGTGCATTAGGTATGATCGTAGGAAAAGTTGCCTTTGCCATGGATCCATGCAACATACAAATGCAATAATATCTGAGTCATTCATCAAGTTATGCACTGCGATATCATAGCTACCAGGGAGGTTTTGATAAAATCCAAACTGACGGTTAAATCGATACGGGATATATGGCTCTAGGATGAATGAGTCTTCATACCTAAAAAGGAGAGTTAAAACAAAGGCTCATAAAGTAACTTATCTCTGAATCAGCTTCTTTACCATTATCCATAAAATAACGAATATTGGACTTGTTCGGCATGGTAGAAGTCCAAGAAATATTATCTCCTCGATAGATACACTTTCGGGCATGCTTTCATCAAAAAATCTTGCAGCTCCTTCTCCAGAATATGCTACCATTAATGGAACGGATAGCCCATTAGGTAGAGAAATATTTTGGAATAGTAAGCAAGCCAACCATACACATAATGGATTGGAAAGGATACTTTAATGTGCTCAAGTTGTGAACCTTTGATAATACTGTTTAAACCATTATAAATGCTTAACAAGACAGGAACGACAAGACTAAAAGTTTTCTTATTGGCTATCATAGCTGCAATTCTAAAAGTTCCCGGACGAATGAAATCTCCATCCTTAGAAGGAAACACAAAGATGAATAACCAACATGTTTAAAATGCTGCCAAATATGTATCAATCCTATGTTCATACCCTACTCCAAGTTTAGAGAATGTCGCATTATCTGCGCTTGACCACTTTGCTACGTTAGGAATAGTCCCAGTCGGGTTATGTGTTGACTTGAAGCGAACATATTTTTTGTTTTTCCTCACTGGAGCTGCCTCAAATCTCAAGATTCTTTTACACCAAAACTTTATCCACTTGCTTAGAGTAACTCTTGGATTATGAAACTCTCCTTCTTAAAGATGCTGAAAGATTAAAAATAAGAATTCACAGGTACAAGGGATGAATCTTTCATTCTTCTCATCAACACCTATGAGTTCTTTGAATCCAGACACTACTTCTTCATAAGGAAGACCTTAGATAGGTAGGCCCTCAATTTCATGTAAATCCCAAAAGGATATAGAGAGTTCTCCAGTCGATGTTAGTAACGTATTGGTTCTTGAACATCATGCTTCAAGAAAGGCTTGCAATATGTTTGAACTTCGATCATAGGTAAATAAAGAAGCATAAACAACATCATATACTTTCGCTACCTTCAGAGTTTGTTGACTTCTAGCCAAAATGTCCTCGGCCCATTCTCAATATCTTTGAATATGACAAAATTCACCATCTATCTCCATAGTACTTCCCCAACGTATATCTCCCTGGAGCATTCGACGCCCTAGGTAAGGAAGGGAGCTCGCAACATTCAATTGAACCATTCCTGCAATCTGCCTGAACAAGAAGATAAAACTGAACCAGTGGAGTGTGAGTCAATAGATTGGATAAAATTGTACCATCATCAGCCTCAAGAAGAAGATACTTTTGTTGGAGGATGGAGAGGTATAGTCCTTAAAGTGAACCATTCCTGCAATCTGCCTGAACAAGGAAGGTTTAGTTAAAAGTTGAGGTTGAACAAAATACTTGTACAAACAGTTGCTGATAGAAAGTTCCTCTATATTGTGGCTTTATTCAAAGAAAAAGAAAATTTTCACCATCTTGAAGTCAAATTGGTCGGTCTTAGAATGTACGGAGGTGAAGTTAAAACCTCGTACCCTAAATCGATTGTTGCAAATACACCAGCTTAAAGTCAAATTGGTCGGTCTTAGAGTGTACGGAGGCAAAATTAAACTCTCGCACTCAAGCCGATTGTTGCAAAGCCAACATCTTGAAGTCAAATTGATCGATCTTAAAAAATATAGAGACAAAACTAAACTCTCGCACCCCAAATCGATTGTTATGTATTGCTATTTGTTTCAATACTAAAAAAAAGAAAAAAAAAAAAAAAAAAAAAGAAGATATTGGTGAAAATCACAAAAAAAAAATAAAAATTACCTTGCTGTTAACTCCAATCGAACTCGAAACTGCTGCCAAGAGACCTTTGTAGTTTGTGGTGAAATAATATGAGGAGCATGGGTATTTATAAGCGTTGGCGGACGGTGGCAAAAGGAATTGGTGTTAATATAGGAGAAGCAATCCAACACGACACTAATGTCCTAATTTTAGTAAAAGAAGAATAAAAAAAAAAAGGAAGGCGGCAGGCTTTTTTTTTTTTTTAGGCGGTGGAGTAATGCTACACGGGTTAGGTATTTATTAATTGACTCTGAATTGGAATTGGCTTACAGAAGAATTCTACTAAAAGAAAAGAACTGTGAGGCAGCAGTACTAATCCAATTTGGGAAAGATGAAAAAAAAAAAAAAAAAAAAAAAAGAGAGAGAAAAAGAATAGAATAAGAAAAAAAAGGGGATCTTCCCAATACAAGTGGAATAAGACAAAGAGGTTAGTAGCATTAAATGCTAAAGAATTCTATCCTTTATTTTGTCCTTACGTGATTTGGATATAAATATTTTTGAAAGTTCCACAAAATATTACGTACTCTTCCCGTTTCATAATGAATGAATTATTAAATTTTAATATATATATTAAGAAAAAAATATTAAAGACATAAATTTAATATAATTTTTTATTTTATTCAAAAAAAATAAAAAATTAACCTTGTATTATCTTTTTAAAAGTTAATTGGTTGTCAAATCATAAGGGCAAATTTAAAAAAAAATACAATGATTCACTTATTTTGAAATATCAATAAATATCCTAATAATTCACTTATTCTGAAACGGGGGAAGTAATATTTAATGTGGGTTCAATATTTTATTATATATTTCTTTGCAATTCTTTTTTTACTAACGGTATTGCAATTAAGACAACAAGTTCATACTTCAAGTCTAATCTTCGAAAAAAATATCTCAACGATTTTTAAAGTAGAGGACATTTTGTGGACAATGAAATTTTATTAAATTAAAATTTATACAAAATTTAGGTTAATTAAATTCAAAAATATATTAGTCCCAAATAAATATCATGAATTAATATAATTAAATTAATTATTTAAATCCAAACATGTATGGATTTAAATAAAGCCCAATGTTTATTGGATTAACTCATTAATTTGGGTTATAAATGATGAGCTCACATTGCTAAGCCCAAGATATTGTCATATTCTAGAGGCCCAAAAGAGTGTCACGTGCCAAATGACGTGGTATGCCCAGTCAAGTGAAGGAACCAATAGGTCCAAGCCACATGTCAAAATGATGTAGCAAACCCAATAAAATCAAAACCCATAAAAAGTGTCATGTCACTCAAATCTGATTGGTCAAAGGAAGTCCATCTTCATCATGACTCTTCTATTTCCACAACTATAAACAGGAGTCTCATAATTCAGAAAAGGGTCGCCAAAACTCTAACAAGAAGCAAGAGAAAACTCGTGGATCAAACGCCGTAATTTCTCTAAAAAAACTCAAGCATTCAAATCAAGTTCATCAAAATTCAAGATCAAGACCGCAATATTCAAGAACAAACTCAAAAGCCCTTAAATTCAAATACAAGTGAAGATCAAGTCCCTCAAATCAACAAATCAAGTTCTAATTCAAGATCAAGTTTTAAGCCCTTAAATTTATATTTGAAAAGACGAATCAGAAGATTCATAGAGATTGTAACACTCGCATTAAAATCATGACAACATGAAAAAACCAAAAGCTCTGCCTCCCCTCTCTATCTATCCAAGGGATGGAAGGGCAGAGGCCTTTGATGTCCCCTTCAGATAAATTGATTATTGCAATATATTTTTTCTTATCTCAAATTATTTATTTTTTTGACTCAAAAATTTTATTGTCCAACAAGCGCACCTCTCAAAGTTATGGAGCATGAAAATTATGCTAGGTAAAATAGACATTAATGTGAAAAGAAAATGAACGTGACAATCATTTAATGTTGGAGATTTTTTTTCTTTTTTTCATAGTGTTGAAAAAATAAATATTTATTTTTTTGTAGATTACATAACTGAATTTAAATATTGATTTATAAGGAGAATAAGTTTTTTTTTTGTAAAATAATAAATTGATATTATTAATTATGTTTTTTCCATTTAAATTTGGAGAATAAAAATTCATCTAAAATATTTTATGTTAGTGTTGAATAAGATATGAACATTTTTTTTTTTTTTTTGGTTTAAGGATTCAGAATGTGCAGATTAATCATGTGGCAATTGAGAAGCTCGTTTTTAAATAGTTAAAGTAAGTCAATACTTTTTTTTTGTGATAACTTGAATTGATAGAGTAGTAATTACACAAAGTATATTACTATTGAGGAATTAATATATTTCATTGATCTATGAAGAACAAACTTGAAAATAATGGCGAGAAATTAAATATAAACTATTAGACTTAAAACAATCAGAATTTGTGGTTAAAATCAATAAATAATATTTTATTAGGTCGTAATCATAATTTAATTCTTATTTGCATTAATTTATATTTTATTTTATCATAATAAATTTCATTCATGGACAAAGAGATTATATGTCATGCAAATAAGATTTTTCTATATAAAAATCAAGGTATGTTGCTTATGCTTAATTTAAATTTTTTATTAATTAATTAATTAATTTAAAATTAATATTAATATTTATATTTATATTTTGTCACATATATGGCTAAGAAATTTGAAAATATATTTAATTAGATGTATATAAATATCATAAAAATGCGAAATAATTCGTGCAAAGAATATATACAAATATGATATATTTTTCATAAGCAGAAAGACGACTTTTGAAGAATTATTACACCACATTTGTATATCTACTCTGTTTTAGAAAGATTATAAAATAAAATTTGTAGGTGTTTAGATATTTCAATCGATTTATTCTTTTCTTGATTTTGCTTACAAATTTATATTTTTGTGTAGCTTTTTTTAATTGATTGTCTGTCGTTTATCTTATACAGCCAAATAGTGTTTTTACGTTTCTTTTTGAGTAGTTCCTTAGTATAGAAAAAGAAAATAAAAATTTTAAAGATCAAATAAAATAATTTTTTTAAAGTATATGCGAATAAGTCATAACTAAATACGTTAAATCATAGTCGACAAAAATAAATGTTAAGTGATGAAGCCTAAAGTTTAATTAAACAGAATATATCACGGATTAGATATTAAAATTCTTTTTCATAGAATGAATTCATGATGTTATTTTTCCTTTAAAATTCATAGTCAAATTTTTTTACATGCATTATGAAATAATTTTTAATTCTTAGGACAAGTTAATATTTTTTGAATTTAAGTAAAAACATATAGAATTTAAAATAGAATATGAGATAAAATTATATGTTGATAGATGTGAAAGCATTTAACTTGAATTATAAATTACAATCACTTCTAAGAGATTAAATTATTTTGGAGTCTTCTTCTAATCTAATAATTCATTATTTTGTAATGCATAATAAAACATATCTATTTTAATTTCTATATTTTGAAATAAGATATAAGAAAACTCAATTAATTATGCGTCTAAAAAATTGAGCGTGGGGCGGAGGTAGAAAATTTTTTTATTTTATTTTTACATTTTAATTGATATATTATAATATGATAGTTGAATTTCTTTTAAGGTAATATAATTTAACATATTCGAACAAGATAATATTTTAATATTATTCGTGCATCGCGTGGATACGTATACTGGTATATAAATAAAAAAAGATTAAAAGCATCAGGAGAGGTCAAGTGGCAAATTATTGAGAAGGCACATGGCATTTTTAAGACAAAATTAAAAAATATTGTAATAAAAATTTTGAATTGAAAGATTAAGTATTTAAATTTGAAATACATTATCCTTTTTTGAAACAAAAAAAAGTCATTATCTTAAAAGCAGAAACCCATACTTGAAGAGTTCTACTAGACATTTACTATTTCAAATTTATCTCTTTTAAAATTTAAATGCTACAAAATATATTTAAATATAATTTATTTACAGATTAATGAAAGATAATAATAATAATAATAATAATAATAATAATAATAATAATAATAATAATGATGATGATGATGATGATGATGATGATGATGATATCCCAAACTCATAGAAGCAGGAGAAAATAAGAACATAACCAATCCTGAATAATCTCATAAGTAGATTAATTGGCTAGTAAAATCAAATCATAGATAATCCCAGGTCTGGAAGGCACTAATACAAGCCACTAAATACAGAACCCAAAGAAAGTTTGAGTACTTCCAAATGTGGAAAAAGCATAAAGAGAAGGCGAAAGGAGATTTCTGTAGTTTCTAAAGCCAATACCAGCTACCTCGAACCTTCAATGATGCTAGCAAAGAAGAAATCACAGGAATTAATGTCCGGAGGTCATCAAATCTGTACCTACACATAAGGTGCAGAAAAAGCAAGGGTGAGTACGAAACCACGTGTACTCAGCAAGCACCATTGATCGACCCTAATTCAAAGTGGTGACGAGTGACACCACGTCAATCATCTAAAACAAACACACAACCTACACTTAGGAAAGCCACCCTGATCTAACTAAATAGTCAAATTTAACAGTCATAAGAATATCATAATACACTCCAAGAAATTCTCAATCCAGTGAAACACGTAACACATATATAATAAGTACAAGGTCAACTAATACACCTTAAAATCTGAACCAAATGAATCAATGCAATGCAATGCATATGTTGTGTACACAACTACCGAGCAATGGCTTCAAGGTCAGGACCCATGAGAGACTCATAAGGTCCATGTACTGTGCAGGCGTGCACTCCGATCCTAATAAATATATTGTACAAGCGTGCACTAGGATCCCAATAAATATATTATGCAGGTGTGCGCTTCGATCCTAATAAATATATTATTCAGGCATGCACTCTGATCTCAATAAATATATTACACAGATGTGCACTCTAATCCCAATAAATATACTGTGCAGGCGTGCACTCCGATCTCAATAAATATATTGTGCATACATGCACTTCGATCGCATATGAAATGCAATGCATGACGTGCAGGCGTGCAACTCCGATCCCAAATCAACAATAAAGTTAAGCAAAACACTTTGTGACTTAAGCCAGCTACTTAAGCCAGCTCAGACATTAATTTCAAAGTCAACTCAACTTATCAAGTGAGAGTATCATCATTAGCTAGATTTTCAATAATTTATTTTCCATAGTAAATCAGTCCATCAGGCTAGCAAATAGGGTAAAACAGTTTAAACATACAATAACTTATTTTATCTTCTCAAACAACACTGGTACCTGCATAGATGTTCGTCACAATCACCTATACAGGACACCCATTTTTCATTACTCTCATTACACATAACTAACAAATAAGCACTTTGAAAAAGAGTCCAAGAAAGTCTCAACTTGCCTCAAATTACCGGTCAAGCGTCAATTAATAAACTTGCCCTTACGTAAAGTTTCTGAATGATCCGAATTTGTTTAATATATATATATATACTAGTTTAGGTGTATGCGCCGCGCGTGTACCTTATTTTATTGAGTTCAAACGTTACATTAAATAGGATATTTGTTTAAATAATAAAGATAAATACAATAATTAAATTCAACATCTTTTGGAGAATTTATTTAATTAAATCTAACCTTTACCAAAAAAGTTTGTCAAAGCCGATCGACATTCATCTACCACCTATAAACTGCAACAAAACAATGCGATAATAGAGACATCAAAATAATATAATTAAATCAAATCTTTACACAAAAATTTTCTCAAAGCCGTCAGACAAAAAAATAATAATGCGATAATAGAGATATCAAAATATAACAACTAAACTTAATCTTTACACAAAAAAATCTCAAAGTACAGATATGACTACAATACAATTAAACGTAACCTTAAGCTAAAAATTCCTCAAAGCCGACCGACATTCATCTACCACCTGTAAATTCATCTAGGACTTGTAAACTACAATAAAATAATACAATAGTGATCACAAAGCCTCTGATTTAATGAAAATAATTCTCGTCTGAGGAAAATTTTTTGACCCTAAAGACTGACTTGAATGAAAACAAAGAAGCTATACATATACACGCACGTTGAATTCTATTATGTTGACAAAAATAGTGAAGAAGTTGAGGGTTAGAAAATTAAGTATCCACCAATCTAGACATGCAACCGAATCAAGTTAGATGAGCATCAATCATATTTTTTCAATAAGTAAATCGGTTTCTCTCTAGTTTAACATGCATCTCAATATTTATAGAAGTATTTCTTTAATAGATTCCTATTTTAGGAGTATTTTTCTATCCTATTTTAGGAGTATTTTTTTAATTGATCAGTACAAAGAAAAATATTGATTGATTTTCCTTCCATATATTTTAGGAGTCCCCAATATTCTAGGAGTCTATTTAATATAATAAAAATAATTAAATAATAAATTAAAGAAAATAGTAAAAAGATAGTTTTGTCTAAAAGAGGGTCTTTTAATGAAGGGCGAAAAATTCAAATCACTTTTCTAAGGATCTTCACACTTTTAATATATTATAGATATATATTCCTATAGTAATATAATAATGTTAAACTTCTCTTTTTTTTCTTCCTGGCTCTATTGATCATTAGTTTTATTTGTTAATTAATATAGTTACTGCATTCTTCATATTCTTTATGTTTTAAAGACTTTTTTTTGATTTAACATTTTTTTTATATGCAGATGATGACCGTTTAATAAATTTGTATTATATCCAAATCTGAATTCAAGTAAATAATATTTTTCATATTGATTTATTTTTTTATTTTGCTAGAGTAAATGTATTTTCTACTAAAAATTTTAGTCAGATTGATGTTTTTAAATGTTAAATTTTGTCAATATTTTGACATTATATATTATTTCATTAAAATCTTTTAAGTTGTAAACAATATAATAAAAAAAGTACGAAACATAAAAGTTTTTTTGTTTAAATAATTATATGATTGTTTTTACTCAGATAGATTTATTTAGAGATGGATAGGAGACGAGGAATGGAGGGGGGGGGGGGGGATACTAGCAATCTGATATATTTAAATTATGAATAATAAAATAAAATAAAATATGAAAAATATTTTTTTTTACTATTACATAATTATTTTTTCGTATAGATTTGATTAGAGGTGGAAGATTGGGTGGGGAAGGGAGGGGGGAGTTTAAAGATTGATTCAGTGGGTGGGGAGGAGAACAATCTAATATCTTTATATTGTCAATAATATAATTAAAAAAACATCAAACATAATTTTTTATTATAATTACATAATTAGTTTTCCATACAGATTTGGTTAGAGGTGGAGGAATGCATGGGGTGGAGGAGTGGGGTGGGCGTAGGGGTGGGAGGTGGAGGAAGGGAGATATTAACAATCTAATTTTTCAAATTATGAATAATAAAAAGAATACGAAACATATTTTACTTTTATAATTACATAATTATTTTTTAAAAATAAATTTTGTTAGAAGTGTGGGATTGAGTAGGGAGGCGTGCGCCGGGGGTGGATGCATGTGTGTGTGCATGGGGGAGGGGAGTTATTTTTATTTTTTAAAAATTAATGGAGGAGGAGGGGTCTGGAGATGGAGGAGGGATAGAAATAGTTTTTTTTTTCATTTCATTGAGAAATACTATGATAGTTAAATTTTTTAAAAGATAATATGATTTAATATATTTAAATGAGACATTTCAATATAAAAGGATTAGAACTATTTTTTAATATTATCCTTGCATCACACGGATACATATACTAATTTACATATATTATAAAGAAGAGGACGAAACACCACAATTAGTCAAGTAAAAGCATGAAATATTGCCAAGTGTATAGATTTAGGACAAGACTAATAATATTGTAATAAAGATTTTGAATTGAAAAATTAGAGATATTTGAATTTGAAAGTATTAGACCTTTTAAGAAAAGATTATCATTAGCTTGAACTCTACTAAAATAATAATAATAATAATAATAATAATAATAATAATAATAATAATAATAATCTCTATTTACAATTAAAATTATTTATATATGTAAATAAATATTGCTTTGTAAACGAACCCTGACTATTCATAAATTAATTCTTTTCCGTGTTATGAAATATATATAAATATTATATAAAAATATAATATTATGAAAATAATAATAATAATAATAATAATAATAATTAATAATAGTAGTACTGGTAGTAGTAGCAGTAATAAACACGTAGTAATAGCAATTTTAAATTTTTTAAGAAAAACTTAGTAGTAATAGTAATAATAAAAGAAAAATGATAAAATTAGAAAAAAAGTAATTTCTCCATTTTCATTTTTGTTCTCAAGTATTATCACACAGGGTGCATTTTTGCAGAATAAAGTATTCTACGATTTATAAGTTACAAATTGTAGTTATAAAAGCATAAAGTTATTAAAATTAATTTATAGATAAAAATACAGTCTACCAAAAATTATTTAGTTTGAAATACTTTTATAGTTCTAAATTGAAACTATAAGAGTATACAACTTAATTTTAAAGATAAAGTTTATTTTTAGAATTATTTTTTAGATAAAGTTAGCTAAAAATTAATTATTTGAATGATGTTAAATTTTGAATTTTGAATTATCAGTTACAGATTCTTCTATAATTTGAAGTGAATAGTAACTCTACACTAGATAAACCAGAATTTCAAATAACTCTTTTCTATATAATCTGACTTTTCAATCAAACCTTTTATTTTCATAATCTCTAAACTCTTTACTTATTCTTTAATTGTTCAATCATATTCGTTTATTGATTATACAATATTTATGGATGACCATAATTATATTAATATATCTGTGCATAATTTTTTGCTACTCAAAGCTTAACATTAGATTTTTTATTACAATTTGTTAAAAATTTGTGTATTTTATATTATAGAGTTAATCTATTATAAGTTGATAGTTTGTGTATTTGAAAATAATAATACTTTAAAAGAAAAATAAATTTTTTTATTAGCTTAAATCTAGCAACCATAGTTGAATAGTCCTAAATAAAACCTAACTATTTCATAATAATAGAAATCTATTAATAAATGATAGTAGAACTCATAATATTACGTTTAGGATGGTGTATTTACAAAATACTTATTTTTTTTAATCTAAACAACAAACACATTATCATAATCTTATCCCTCTCAATCTTATAAAATTATTAGTAATAACAATAAACAATAATAATTGTAGTAGTGATAGTAGAAGACAAGTATTACTTTTAAAGTTCGACAAAAAACGTTGTGCTAGTAGTAGTTTTATAATAATAATAATAATAATAATAATAATAATAATAATAATAATAATAGGTTATTGAAGATAAAATATTATTATTATTATTATTATAATTTTAAAAAATTATTTGAATGTGGTTTGTAGAATAAGACGTATTTTCATTAATTTAAAACTAGGAAATCATAAGTGGAGATTTGTAAATACATAAATGTATACTTTTTAATGCTATAAAATATTTTTATATATTAAATATAAAATAATAATTTTAAAATTATTATCTCATTGATTTCAAATGTTTTAAAAATTATTATTATTATCTCATAACAAACTAATTTTCTTTTAACAAATTTATATGATAGTATCTGAATTTGAATTTAAATAAATTTGAATTGGAATGAGATTCTAGCTTTTTAGGCTCTCTTATATATACTCCTATATATATCATTGTTTTTTTCCATGAATTTATTTACTGCATTTTTTAATTCTTTATTTTTTAAAAAATATTTTTGATTTAACATTTTTTTATGCAGGAAGAATATGTCATTTTCATCTCCATCTTCCTCCATTGATGTTCAAGGTATACCAATTTAATTCATCTGTTTTTCCTTAAATTTTTAAAAGTCAACCTTTTACTATTTTTGAACAATGTACATACAAATACTACATGCTTTATTGTGCACTAAGCTATTGAAAATTACAATATGTGGGTGCTCATGGCGTCATAACAAATAATATTTTGTATAATAATTGTGTATCGTACTTTTCATCTATTTATACATTTTAGATTCATGATCTTGATCATTTCAAGTTACAAACAAACATGTTTTTAGTTCTACAAAATAATATTGTTGATTTTTTTTAATCTTTTTTTTTGGTTTGATAAATGATATTGTTACAACAGTACTATCATTTATATATAATATTTCTTATTTACAAAAAAAAAAGTTCAAGATTTTGTGTAGCATCATTCTTATCTTTTATCACTGGATTTTTTAAATGATTTTATGGGTGTGCTCAGTATAGAGAAATATAATTTTCATGAAAAATATTTTTTAAGAAAATAAATTATTTATTACTTATTTTTTTATTCACAACGCAAAAAAAAAAATATTTTCCTAAAAGCATATATGTAAATAGTAAGCAATAAAAATGAATAGTGATAAAGAGATGAATATGATAGGAATTAACTAGGATAGGTGGGGGGACTAAGGGGGTGGTCTAGGTGGGTGGGTGAGGGGTAAATGGTGGTGAATGTAGGTTTAGTTGAGGTGGGGGTAGGAAGATTCTTAAAAAATTTACATTAAAGAGTTTAAAATATATTTGGGGTTATAAAAAGATTTTTTAAAAAGAATTATCTATTTAGCGGGAGGGTTGAAAGGGGAGGAGGGGTTTCTTGGTGGGGTGGGTGATACAAGCATAAAGAGTACAAGGTTTATAAGGTCTTGTAGAAGGTTCAAGCTTCGGATTGTCAAAGGATCAAGTCTCGAATTTGCAAGTGCTTGAAGACCTTTTGGAACCATTACAAAGCCTTGTCCAAGTGAAGAAAGGAGGAGGTTCCTTACACTCAAGAGGCGCCTTTTACTAAGGGAATGATGGACTTTTTATACTCCAAAATAACACTCCATAGGAGTCCTTTTCTAAGCCCCCTATTAAGGGCATTTTTGTCATTTGGTTGTAATGAGTATAAATAGACCCTTTAGCTTGTATTTTTCTTAGGCTTTGATGAACTTATTGAGAGATACTCTTTAGTTGTAGTTTTCTTCCTCTATTAGAGAGAGAATCTGAAATTAGGGTTTACACTAAGTGATGGATTTCACTTGTGTTGACAAATTGGCAAGAAAGATTGGTGCTTAGGGAAGGTGAGTCCCTTTGTGTCTACCTAAGAGAGTGGTTTGAACTTTTATTTGTGAGGTGTGATTGGAGATTTGATACATCTCCTTTTGTTAATCATCTAGTGTAAGTAAGGGTCACTCTACTATCTTTACATTTATGCAATCTTTCTTCTTCATCTCCTTTTTAAGTGTTGTTTTCTCTTTGTGTGCTTGCTGATTTTTGCATATCTAGTGTCAATTTCGTATTTTAGCCTTTCTTTAGGCTATCATTTGGTATCAAAGTCTTGCTTAGGGTTGTTCCCACAACTCTAACCCTTGATTTTAGTGTTCTTATTAAGAAAATTTCAACAAAAAAGAGTCTAGAGTCAAGAAAATAAAAAAAAGGATGTTTCACGTTTTTGTGTTTGGACAACATTTTGGAAGTTAGATCTACACGTTTTTGTGTTGTTTTGTTGTTTCAAGTGCTAGATCCTTGCTCCCTAGCACCTAAGGAGTCTAGATCTACATTTGGAACAAGATTTGGTCAATTTTGAGCTAGATCCACCATGGTTATGACGTTTTGAAGCTTCAAAAAGCTAGATCCGTGTGGTTTTTGTGTTGTGGGTGTTGGTTGATTGTGATTTATTTTTATTTGAGCTCACCTTGGCCTAAGGAACCTAGATCTACAACAAAAATCAGATTTGGAGTTCATTTGGTTAGGGGTCAAACTTTGGTCAACTCTTAAATATTCATCTTGTTCTTCCATGTTCATCAAGTCTTGCTCCTGAAGAATATTCAAAGAGTGTGTTTGATCCAAAAAAAAGGAAAAGAAAGAGAGTGTACTTGGTGTTTGTGAAACAATATTCCTTGGGATATTCATTGTCATCCAAAGAAAGAAGAGACAAAGGAATAATGAAAGTACAAAATCAAGTATATTCCAAGTACAAAAGGGGGGACCATTTGTTTTTGAATTCATTTGAAGCTCCAAAAAGGCTTTCAAACTTTCATTTTTCCCTCCCAAATGAAATTCTTCTTCACCAAATGGGTTCTAGGTCGAGACTTGAGAATTAGGATTGAAAAATTTGAAAAACTCAACGTCCAATCACAAGCTGCCACGTCATCACTAGCTAATCAGCCAAATTGAGTTCTTAGGTAGATTTCCTAGTTTCTAATTGTTGTTTCTATTTTTAATTTTGTTGTTCTTTCACTAATTAGCAAACTAGTAAGTACCTACTAGTTTGGTAATTAGTTTAGGGTTCGTTTATTTCATGTCTCTGGTTTTTGTGTGCTTTTCTCATTTTTTTAAGTCGCAGTATTTTGTTGATTCAAGTTCGTGCATCACTTATTTTGAGTTGTTTCAAACAAAGATCAATTCCGATTCAAAACTTCTCACCTCTCAAGTAACTTGCCAAGTATTGTCGATTCTCCAATGCTTGTGAAGCCAAGTGTGAGGTGAGATTGAGAGTGAGTGAAGTGAGGCTTTTGAACTAACTTATTTGCTCGTTTTGTAGGTTGTTTACTTGCTGTTTTTGCACTTTTTAGGTACATTTTCCATGGAATCCGAAGGTACTACTTCCCAACCATTGGGAAATAATGCTATTGGAGCCTTGATGGCTCGAATTGATGCCATGGGTCGATACTTTGCTCAAATAATGAAAGATAGTCATGATGCCTTGAGAAGAGACATGAAGAGTGATATAGACGCTATGCGGACTGAGATTTCCACTTTTAGTGGGAGGCTTGATTTTGTTGAAAGTAGGAGGAACTTATGACCTTCTTCTACACCTAATCTCTACCATGCATCCTCTAGTGTCCAAGGCAATAACTCTTCCATGACTATAATACCCGAAACACTCCACCAAATGCTTAACCCTCCAAGAGTTTTCCAAAACCATCCACTACACCAACCTCAAATTTCTCCTAACCGAACCTTACAAAGGTCGTTACATCCCCAAATGAACCAAGTCTAACAAGAGGGACTTGGAACCCAAACTCCACCCATAAATTCGAGCCAAATACTCCCACAAAATCCTACACTTCACAAAATCTAATGCCTATTCTCCACAAGTTAGAATTCGAAGAGAATGAGATCAAGCCTCAAGGTAGAGAGAAGTTTGTTGTTGAGATACAAGAAGAGTGTGAAGATAGGAAAGAAAGAAAAAGGGAAACCATGGGTGGTGAAGTTGGAAGGGGAAAAGAATGCTTAACTGTGGATCTTGTCCACAAAGAATCCTTATTACTCACTAACCTAAATACTAGAATTTTTCCTAGTATTTTCTCTCCTCATGTGTAGGTTCAAGACCCTAGAAGTTTCGAGGAGAAGCCCAAGGAAGTTCCCTTCAAGCCCTTGGCCAAAAGTCCCCATTTTGGGACAAGTGACGAAGGAGTGAGTCCAAAGGGAGAACTTGAAATATTCCCTTGTAATGTGGAGAATGAAGGCTTCCCTTACACAAAATCAAGTGAAGAACACACTTTCTATGATCCACAAGTTGACATTCCTACACTCTACACTTCCTTGAACTTAAAATGTTGTGATGTGGCTAGTAGTGGCCAAAGTAGTGTAGTTTTGGATTTTCTTAGTGAAGAAGTGTGTGAATCTTCCTTTTGTGATACTCTTGGTGTTGTTAGGTTGCATAAGGACCAAACTCTTGTTGTGAGTCCGCAAGCACTAGTTGATCCTTTAGATGACAAAATCAATTCCTTTCGTACGAATAATTTGTGTCCATCTAGTGCTAGCACTCATGACTTGAATAAGGTTCCAATTCCAAGTGACAAGAGTATTCACACACTAGTTGACCCTTGTGAAAATCAAGGTAAGTCTACGTTGGTATATGAGTTTCCAACAACTAGTGAGGATGTGAATGAAGATCAATTTACTCACGAATATAGTCCACTACTGGATTTTATGTATGATGTGCTTGAGGAGTCTCAAGTTAGTGATGATGTTGATAAGGTTGATCATGATATTGGACATGACTCTTTGAGCTTGTGTGATGCAAACCGTGTTACTAGTTTTGCTCAAGGTGATCATGTGTTTGGAGATGTTGTGAATAATGGAATGAACCTTGTTGAGAGAAGCCTTTTAGGCCGCAGGTCTTTATCCTTGAATGTTAGTCTTATCTTAAAGGCAAATGATGTGCGTGGTTGTGGGAATGACATTCTAGGGAAAGAAAAGGTTAGCCTTGGCCTAGATACTTGGCTACTACTTCCATTTGATCCCGGTACCTTTCTTGGTGACTTGATTTTTATTTGTAACCCCTTTCCCAAATGTGGTTTCATATTCTTGGACCCTAGGGCAAATGTATCATTTCCTCTTTGGGGTGTTGCTTATACATGTTCATTCTTGTTTGACACACTTGTGCTTAAGTTGCTTGAATCTCAACTTGTGGATGCCAAGTTTATGTTTTATTTGAAATAAAGAAGTCATATGTGATTAAATAATTTGATTCCATCCTTATGTGCTAAAACTATTAAATCATTTGGCATTCTTATTGATGATAGCACCGTGGATGATACCTTTACGCTTGATGCCTTCCTATACTACCTCTTTACTTATGACGATATCCATGCTAGTCTTGGATTTATTTTATGTAGGGGTAGGACACTTATTTATTGGCCAACTTGGAGTTATAATACTAAATGGCTTTTGTGGGCCTTTGTAGTTGCCTCCCTCCTTGATATTTACCTTAGCTGTGTCCTTTGTGTTGTTTGTGGTAGGTGTTTCATGACTATAACAAAGGATAGTTGGGTGTATTCCAAAAGTGTACCCTCTTGGCATAATTGTATTGTTGATCTTGATAACGAATATGGTCCTTTGAACTTGTGTAATGAAAGCCCTTATGTTAATCTTATTCATAATGACCTTGTGTTTTTCCTAGTGGTAGGTAATGCCTTGAATGATTGTGAACTTGGTAACCTAGTGAAAGGAATGGGTCATCTAGACTTAAACCTTTATCATTTGCTCCCATTTGACCCCGTAATACTCTTGAGATGTGAAGATTATAGTTGCTGGTCGTGCATGTCTTTGGTATACGTTATGCTAAGATTTTTAAGTTAAAAACCAAGGATATATGGATGTATGTTAAGTTTGAGCAACCATGGGTGATTATATAAGTGTGGTACTAATGCTAACACTCCTACCAAGAGGATTTTGTACTTGTTTTGTTCTCTTTTTGGTTTTGCAAGATCTGAATTTGAGGACAAATACTTTCAAGATGGAGAGGATGATACAAGCATAAAGAGTACAAGGTTTACAAGGTCTTGTAGAAGGTTCAAGCTTCGGATTGTCAGAGGATCAAGTCTCGGATTTGCAAGTGCTTGAAGACCTTTTGGAACCATTACAAAGCCTTGTCCAAGTGAAGAAAGGAGGAGGTTCCTTACACTCAAGAGACGCTTTTTACTAAAGGCATGATGGACTTTTTACACTCCAAAATAACACTCCATAGGAGCCCTTTTCTAAACCCCTCATTAAGAGCATTTTTGTCATTTGGTTGTAATGAGTATAAATAGACCCTTTAGCTTGTATTTTCCTTAGACTTTGATGAAATTATTGAGAGATACTCTTTAATTGTAGTTTTCTTCCTCTCTTATAGAGAGAATCTAAAATTAAGGTTTACACTAAGTGATGGATTTCACTTGTGTTGACAAATTGGCAAGAAAGGTTGGTCCTTAGGGAAGGTGACTCCCTTTGTGTCTACCTAAGAGAGTGGTTTGAACTTTCATTTGTGAGGTGTGATTGGATTTTTGATACATCTCCTTTTGTTAATTATCTAGTGGAAGTAAGGGTCACTCTACTATCTTTACATTTATGCAATCTTTCTTCTTCATCTCCTTTCTAAGTGTTGTTTTATCTTTGTGTGCTTGCTGATTTTTGCTTATCTAGTGTCAATTTCGTGTTTTAGACTTTCTTTAGGCTACCAGTGGGTAATGATAATTTTTTTTTCTTTTTTTTTTAAAAATAAAATAAAATAAAATAATTTTAGCTGTTGGGGTAGCCGAGAGGGTGAGAGGTTGGGTAGGGTAAGAAAAAAAAGTAAAACGTTAAAAAAATAGATGTTGGGGTTGGGGGTAGAGATGGATGATTTTTAGAGTGTTATGTGTGATTTTAATTAAATTTATTTAGTATATATAAGAATATGTATAAATAATATTTAAAAATATTAAATGATAAAATCAAACAATGAAAAAGTTATGAACAATTAAATTTTGTTTGAAAATTTCAAAAAATAATAAATTGTATGTGTTTTGTTTATTGAATTAAGAGTGGTGATATTTAAATTTTTAAATCAAAGGTTGTGTAATTGACACAATTAATTATTTTTGAAATAAAATTGAAAGATAAAACCTTTTTATAAAAAAGTGTAGTTAGGTGTTGAAGTTGATTTGATAGATGAATATAAATGAAAATGTGAAAATGTGAAATAATAAAAATTTTGAATTGAAATATTAAGTATTTAAATTTGAAATGCATTATCCTTTTTTTGAAACAAAAAAAAAGTCATTATCTTAAAAGTAAAAACCCATACTTGAAGAGTTCTATTAGACATTTACTATTTCGAACTTATCTCTTTTAAAATTTAAATGTTACAAAATATATTTAAATATAATTTATTTACACATTAATGAAAGATAATAATAATAATAATAATAATAATAATAAAAGAAGAAGGAGAAGGGGAAGGGGAAGGGGAAGGGGAAGAAGAATGAGAATGAGAATTAGGAGAAGGAAAAGGAGGAGGAAGAGGAGAAAAAGAAGAAGGAGAAGGAGGAGGATGAGAAGAAGGAGAAGAAAAAGGAGAAGAAGGAGAAGGACAAGGAGAAGGAGGAGGATAAAAAGAAGAAGGAGGAGGAGGAGGAGAAGAAGAAGGAGAAGAAGAAGAATAAGAAGAAGAACAACAACTACATACATATAGTAGTAGAAGTAGTTGTAATTTAAATATAAATTGAAAATACCCTTAATTATCCCCACTGATAAAGATTATTATTAAATTTAAATTATAAATTAGTTGTTTGGTTATGAGTGCTTCTTTTTTATAGCATATTTTTATGACAAAAGAATTGGAAGGAGAAGAAGAAGAAGGAGAAAGAGAGGGAGAAGGAGGAGAAGAAGAAGAAGAAGAAGGAGAAGTAGGAGGAAAAGAAGGATGCGGATTAGGAGGAGGAGCAGGAGAAGGAGAAGAATAAGAAGAAGAAGGAGGAGGAGGAGAAAGAGGAGGTGGAGGAGAAGGATAAGGAGGAGGAGGAGAAAGAGAAGGGGAAGAAGCAAAAAGAGAAGTAGGAGGAGGAGGAGGAGGAGGAGAAAAAGACAACAACTACATACGTATAGTAGTAGAAGCAATAATAATTTAAATATAAATTGAAAATACCCTCAATTATCCCCATTGATAAAGATTATTATTAAATTTAAACTGTAAATTAGTTGTTTGGTTATGAACGCTTCTTTTTTAAAGCATATTTTTATGACAAAAGAATTGTAATTTTCTTTAGGCTCTTTTTTTCATAGCCACTGTAAATTTTTGCTTCTTTATTTTTAAAATTTTATATTTATTCAAAGCAATATTCTAATCAGTTAGTTTTTTGAATTTAAATTCAAATGCATTAGAATTGGAATGAAGTTCTATTTCTTAGATTTTCCTATATATATTTATACAATGATATATAATGCTAAGCTGTCTTCTCTTTTTTTATTTAATTAAGTATGTATTAATTATTAATAGTCATTAGCTTTATTCATGAATTTATCTGTTGCATTCTTCATATTCTTTATTTTTTAGATTTTTTTTATTTTAACATTTTCACTTTTCATATGTAGATGAACGATGATAGTATTACACGTCAATCTATTTTTCTAGCTTGAATACAAGTAAGTAATGTTTCTAATTATGAGTTCATTCATTTGATTTTTGCTAAAAACAAATACAAAGAAATAAGTTGTGTTCATTATCCTCATCAATTTTCTTCTAATTTAAATTTTTGTTCTCATGACTTTGATGTGGTGTATTTGTTCTTGCTGCTTATTTTTTCTTAAGAATTTTTTTATTTTACTCATAAATTTAAGTTTCAAAAATTTCTCATTGATAATGATCACACCAAGAATAATAGTGATACTTATTTCGTCTCAAATTACTTGGTATGTTTTGTTTTGTACAAACCTTTTAAAAAAAATTAATAAAGAGTGTAAACTGACTAACATGATCTAATTTAATCTTTGATTCGATGAATCTTATTCAATTAATATGGGTATAGTTAAAAAAAAAAAAGATTCTTAAACATGTCAATTATTTTGAGACAAATCATTTAGCAAACATGCCAAATAATTTGAGATGCAGAGAGTACTTCTTAGTTGAATTCGGAAATGTAAAAGGTATTATGCTTTTTTCTAATTATTAATTTATTTGTTTGCTTTATATAGAAAGAGATTATGTTTGAAAAATAAAAGTATTAGAGTTTGAACTAAGCATTTTTTTAGATTATGTCCGAAAAAGTATGTGAACTGAATGATAACTTTTTTAATTGATTTGATTTGTTTTTGTCTTTTCTCATAATTATAGCAATTTTTGATGTAAATTTGAAATTAATATCAGATTATTTAGTAGTTGACATATAATTATTCATATATCAAGATAAAATTATTTTTATTGACAAATTATATTGTTTTGTATATGTCTTTATGTTCTAAATAAAATTAGTTGAACATGTTTCAATAGATTAATTCTATAATAAATGTAGCACGTGCATGTTAATTTATTGTTTCACACTACTAAATAGTAAATACACACGTACTGAATATGAATTTTGGCACAAAAGTAATTAATCATTAAGACTCCAAATACTGATAAGGTAACTTTGAAATTTAATAAATTATTTAAATAATATTAAAGCATGATTTTATCTTTTAATAAAAAATTATATTCAAAATTAAGCAAGGTAATAAGTTAGTAAGATATTAAATAAAAATAACAAACTCATGGCCTATGTACAAAAGGGGGTGGGTAAAGATTTGGTGAGTATAATAAACTTTAATATTAAAATAAAATTAATTAAATGAATAATATTCTAAAATATTATTAATAAATTTAAATATTTTAGGAATTGTAAAAATAATAATAATAACAATAAGGATATATATTAGGAGAAAAATAAATAGTTATGATTATTAAAGAAAAGTAGCGGCAATATATTAAGCCAAGTGGCATGCTAATTAAAAGTTATATATTAATATTATAGCCATTACATGTCATTTAAAATCGATACTACTTCCTCCGTCAAAATTGTTGACATGTTTACTAAAAATATTCATCTCAAATAGTTATTTTTTTTTAAAAAAATCAAGAAATAATTAATTATTTTTTTAACTCTATCCTTATTATTAATTATTCTAGAATTAAGTGGCACATAGATAAATGAAGATTAAGGAATTGATAAGGAATATATTAATTAAATAACACTCTTTTTTTTTTTTACTAATTACATAATTATTTTTTGGATATATTTAATTAGAGGTTGGGAGATTGGGGTGGGCAGGGGTGGAGGCATGTGTTGTGGGGGTGGGGTAGATTTTTTTTCTTCTTCTACTTTTTAAAAATGAGGGTGGGTAGGATGGGGTGGGGTGGGAGGAGGGAGGGGGGGGGGGGGGAGATCGAGGTGGACGTTGGTAGTTCTTTTTCACAATTAAGTACTTTTAGTATTTGAAATGGAATTGAAAGATATTTTTATTTCTTTTTTAGAAGTGAAGTTAGTAGTTGAATTTGAATTGATAGACTAAAAAATAAAATTTGAAATGGAAGGTAATGAATATAGTTACATGTTTTAATTGACTAAAAATATAAAGGTAAAGGTCCAACAATAAATTAATAATTTTTTAATATTTAATATTTTTATTATATTTAAAAATCAGTTATTGAAATATGATCAAAACAATTACTAATATTCTTTTCATATCAAATCATCTGTGATTAGTTATTAAGTATCAGTTGTGATTCCATATTTCATTCTTTTGAAATATGTTAATGTGATATAATAAAAATTGATTACTTTTATAATTTTAAAGTGAATAACCTAATATTTTTAATAAATATTTTAAAAAGAAGTTCTACGCATCGCTCGGATACCTATACTAGTTCAGTTAAACTAACTTTACGTTAAACCAAACGTTTTTGGACGAAGTAAGATAAAAAGACATTTTTTGACATTATTATCAAATTTATCCATTATTTTAAAAAGTTATAGTAATAATTAAGCAACTATTTGACACCAATATATATATATATATATATATAATATTAAAAGTGTGGAGGGCCTTAAAAATATTATTTGAACTTTTTGCCATTCATTGAAAGTCTTTGTTTTAGATAAAATCATCTTTTCATAATTTTTTCCTAATATTTTAGATTTGAAAATTAATTAAATATATTTATGATAAATCTTTCCTTATTAGAAGTTATCAGAATTAATGACAACTAAATTTGATTTTAAGAAGATTTGAAAAATCTATAAATAAATATTTAATAAGAATTTAAGAAGTACCAAATTTTAAAAATTTTAAGTACGTAATAAGAATGTAAATATATAATCAATGTTTTTGTAAAGATTGGAATTTAAAAACAAGGAAAAAATTTAAATATAGAAACAAATAACCGTACCTCAAATATGGTTTAAATTTATGTGTCTCTCTTAGCCTCAGACAACAATGGAAAAAGATACTGCATGGCAAATGTAAAAGTGATGATCCATCAACCATTCAAAAATTCTGATGGTAAAATATATATGTGATTACACTAATATATATGTTTATGTTTACACTATTATATTAAAGTGTGAAGAATTTTTAAAAAGTAAACGTTACACGAGCGAGACACGTATGATTAAACTAGTACACACACATACACCCCTAATAATAAAGGGCAAAGGGCCCAATGCAGTAGTGCCAAAGCAGACATGTTGACCTGCTGAGTCTTTATTTTAGATAAAATCATCTTTTCATTTTTTTTTCTTGATATTTAAGATTTAAAAATTAATTAAAGATGTTTATGATAAATCTTTCCTTATTAGAAGTTATCAGAATTAATGACAACTAAATTTGATTTTAAGAAGATTTGAAAAATCTATAAATAAATATTTAATAAGAATTTAAGAAGTACCAAATTTAAATTTTTTTAAGTACGTAATAAGAATGTAAATATATAATCAATGTTTTTGTAAAGATTGGACTTTAAAAATAAGAAAAAAATTTAAATATAGAAACAAATAACCGTACCTCAAATATGGTTTAAATTTATGCGTCTCTCTTAGCCTCAGACAACAATGGAAAAAGATACTGCATGACAAATGTAAAAGTGATGATCCATCAACCATTCAAAAATTTTGATGGTAAAATATACATGTGATTACACTAATATATATGTTTATGTTTACATTAGTATATTAAAGTGTGAAGAATCTTTAAAAAGTAAACGTTACATGTGCGAGATACGTATGATTAAACTAGTATACACACACACACCCCTAATAATAAAGGGCAAAGGGCCCAATGCAGTAGTGCCAAAGTGGACATGTTGACCTGCAGCCTGCTTTGGAACTTCTTCATTGGTCTTTTTTCCTCCGTATCATTTATTTATCTTATTTTTTATTTTGTTATATATTTTAAAAAAATACGTAAAAAATATTATAAATCATAATAATTAACAACTTAAAGATTTAAAAGATATAACATATTTGACCGACGATTGAAATTATATCAGTATCACTTAAATTTTAATAGAAGAAAAAGTATTATAAATTACAATAATTAAAAACTTAGATTATTTAAAAATATAATTGACCATCAATGCCATAAAATTTTGGTTTAATTTGTTATATATTCAAACAAATATGTAAAAGAAATTCTATAAATCACAATAATTAACAACTTAAAAAATTTAAAAGATATAAAATATTTGACCGACTCTCGAAACTATATCAGTGTCACCTAAATTGAAATAGAAGAAAAAGTATTGTGATTAGGTCGACATGTCTGCTTGTGCTGCCTGCTTCAACCGTGCTTTACTATATCACCCCTAATTAATTTTTATAAGTCATTTAGATATTAGAAAATTAATAATATTTAATTTAAAAAGTAAAATAGACATTTTTGACATGTCTACTTCAGCTGCTTCAACCGCAATTTTACTATATCACTCCTAATTAATTATTATAAGTTGTTTACGTATTAGAACGTTAAACATATTTAATAAAAAAATAAAATAATCATTTACGCATATTTTCTTCATCTACTTCAACCATAATTTGACTATATCATCCCTAATTAATTATTATAAGACATCTAAGTATTAACAAATTAACAATATTTAATAAAAAATAAAATAGACATAAAATGATAACTTAAACTCTTGATGTTTTAAATTAAGTTGATGTTTTATATGAGGCTCACTTAAATTTTTTCTATAAGTATTTTTTATAGTAATTTTGTTATATCACTTCTTATTAGTTATTATAAGTCATTTAAGACATGTCTGCTTCGCTGCTTTAATCATGATTTTACTATATCACCCCTAATTAATTATTATGATCATCTAAGCATTAAAAAATTAATAATTTTATCTAAGTAACAAATTATAATATTTAACACTCCTAAATTAATTAGAATTTTGCCTTATTTAAAAATAAAATCTACAACTCTATTTAACTAATTTTGATCATACTTAACTACAGAGATACAACCTTTCATCTACTTCTACTTTTCTTTTTATTTTAAATTTTATTGATTTTAATTTTAATTCAAGTTGTCTTCTTACATTCATTATCGTCATCCTTCTTTCTTTATTCTTTTTAGTTAATAAATTTAAAGATTATATATGAATTATGTATAATTAACAATTGACATGTATTGACCTCTTTTAATAATTTCTTGTGTTTCTCTTTCAGTTGCAATTTTTTAATAGAAAAATTAGACGAAACAAGCGTGTTGTCGCCGAATACAACAACAATAACAACAACAACAACAACAACAAAAACAAACCCAGTATATTCCCACATAGTGGTGTCTGGGAAGGATAGAATGTAAGCAGTCCATACCACTACCTCTAGGGAGGTAGAAAAGCTATTTCCAATAGACCCCCGGCTTAAGACAAAAGACATTAAACAAAAACATCAAAATCGTAGAACATGATACAAATAAAATAGGTACGACACTCGCAATTAGAGAAAAGAAAAAAGAAATACATACGTAAATCAATAACTAAATCCACAAATAAATAGATAAATACATAAATTTGCCAACAAACGACAACAAGTCCACCTACTTACTGACTACTACTCCTCCACACCCTTAGTCCTCTACTCTAATGCATTTTCTCCATAACTTTCTATCCAGAGTCATGTCTTCAGTCAGCTATAACTTCCCCATGTCACGTTTAATCACTTCTCTCCAGTGTTTTTGGGTCTACCTCTACCTCCCTTGAAACCTTTCAAGGCCAACCTCTCACACCTACGAACTAGGGCATCCGTGCTCCTCCTCATCACATGCCCAAACCATCTCAATCTCACTTTCTGAATTTTATCCTCCACCGACACCACTCCCACCTTCTCTCAAATAATTTTATTCCTAACCCTATCAACCCTATCAACCCTATCAACCCTATCAACCCTATTGAATCTACACATCCAGCGTAATATTCTCATTTCCGCCACCTTCAAATTTTGGATATGAGAAATCTTAACTGGCCAACACTCTGCTTCATACAACATAGACTGCAACTCTATAGAATTTGCCTTTTAGTTTGAGGGGTACCTAATTATCGCATAAAATTCCCGAAGCGAGCCTCTATTTTATCCAACCTGCCCCCATGCGGTGAGATACATCCTCATCCATCTCTCTATTACCCTGAATCGTAGACCCGAGATACTTAAAACTATCCTCTTGCAAACCACCTGAGAATCCAACTTTATTACCACCTCCCCCTCTTGCTTCGAGTCACTGAACTTGCACTCCAAGTACTCCATCTTGGTCCTACTCAACCGAAAACCTTTAGACTCCAGGGTCTCTCTCCAAATCTTCAGCTTATCATTAACTCCTTGTCGCACTTCATCAATCAAAACTATATCATCCGCGAAAAGCATACACCAAGGTACCTCGTCTTGTATATTCTGCGTCAGCACATCCATCACTAAAGCGAATAAAAATAGACTAAGAGTTGATCCCTGGTGCAACCTTGTCAAGACTGGGAAATGCTCAGAATCTCCTCCCACTGTCCTTACCCGAGTCTTCGCTCCCTCATACATGTCCTTAATCGCTCTGATATACGTCACCGGAACCCCCTCGCCTTCAAGCAACTCCAAAGAACCTCCCTAGGGACCTTGTAATACGCCTTTTCCAGGTCTATAAACATCATATGAAGATCCCTCTTCCTCTCTTTATACTGCTCCACCAGTCGATGTACAAGGTGAATTGCCTCTGTCGTGAAGCGACTAGACATAAAACCAAATTGGATCTCCAAAATAGACACAATCTTTCTCAACCTCCGCTCCACCACCTTCTCCCAAATCTTCATCGTGTGACTCAATAACTTAATACCCCAGTAGTTGTTGCAACTCTGAACATCACCCTTGTTATTATATAGAGGAATCATCGTGCTCTATATCCATGCCTCGGGCATTTTTGCTGACTTAAAAATATTATTAAATAAGTTGGTCAGCCACCGCAACCCTGACCCGCCATAGAACTTCTAAAAATCCATCGAAATCTCGTCGGGCCCCGTCGCCCTACCCTTTCGTATCTTTCGAATAGTCTCACTGACCTCCTCTACCCTAAAATTCCTACAAAATCCAAAATCGCGACACTCCCCGGAGTGTTCCAACTCTCCTAACACAACACCTCTGCGCCTCTCATCATTCAAGAGCCTATGGAAATAAGACTGCTATCTATCCTTAATGAGGGCGCCGTCCAGCAAAACTCTACCATCTTCCCTCTTAATGTACTTCACCTGATCCAGATCCCGACCCTTATGCTCCCTAACCTTGGCAAGCCTAAACAACCTCTTCTCCCCCCTTTCTCTTCTAACCCCTTATACAAACTTTCAAAAGCTGCTGTCTTAGCCTCCATAACAGATAACTTAGCCTCCTTTTTAGCTACCTTGTGCTCCTCCCTGCTCACCCGCTTCTCTTCTTCATCCTTACTGTCCACCAACTTAGTGTTGTCGGCAAATGAAGTAGCCAAAAAAATTAAAGATTTATCTTGCCAAAAAAATCAAGGTTTATATTACATGTTTGGTGATTATTTTGATTGCCGCAAGTTTTACTCCTTTCAAAGATATTTGATAGTTTTTATGCAAATTTAAAGGCAACACTATATAACACTATTATCATAGTTATTTTTTTTCTCCTTGAAAGATTATTTGATTATAACTCTTTATGTCTCTTTGTTGTGTATAACGGACTTTAAGTTTCTTTCTATTTTTAGTGACTAATTTTTGTTTCTAATGACAACTAAATGGAGTTCTAAGTTAGAAAAATCGTATTATAAAGGTATATCAAAAGTTTGAACTTACTAGATGATGCTGTTCGAGTGAATATCATTATGCTTCTTTTTGAGACTCAAAAAATATGAATGAGTGTACTTAAAAGAAGAGGAGGTGAACTATCTTTGAAAAATAATTTGAACTGTTTGCGCTTCATTAAAAATCTTTGCAATAGACAAAATTGTCTAATTTTAAATAATCAAAAGTTACACGTGCGAGACACGTGTGTTTAAACTAGTATTTCATAAAAAGGTAAAATTGACACAAAATGATATGTCAACATAAAAAATTTGGTTGACTCTAGAAATTATATTAGTGCCACAATTATTATATTAGCGTCACTTAAATTGGAATAGAAGAAAAATTATTATAAATCACAATAATTAAAAATTTAAATTATTTTAATAATTGACTATCTAAGAGAAAAAAATAACATATATTGGGTCCATACTAGCACGGGCCATCAGTATCTAGTATATATATATATATAAAGAGAACTGCAGAAATCTGTTTTAACTGTAGTATAAGTTAAGTAATAATTAAATCGACCTGGAGAAAGCGTATGACAAAGTCCCTAGGGAGGTTATTTGGTGATAATTGGAGGTGAGAGGTGTTCTGGTGGCATACGTCAGAGCTATTATGGACATGTACGATGGAGGGAGGACTCGGGTGAGGACAGCGGGAGGAGACTCAGGGCAGTTTTCGGTTAAGATAGGGTTGCATCAGGGATCGACTCTTAGCCCGTTTCTGCTTGCATTGGTGATGGATGTGTTGACGCGAAGTATTCAAGGTAAGGTGCCTTGGTGTATGTCATTTGTGGATAATGTAGTGCTGATTGATGAGACGCGGGATGGTGTGAATGAAAGACTGGAGGTTTGGAGGCAAACCCTTAAATCTAAGGGGTTCAGGTTGAGTAGGTCCAAGACAGAGTATATGAAATACAAGTTTAGTGACTCGAGTCAGGAGGATGATGTGGTGGTGAGGTTGGATTCCCAGGATATTTGTAAGAGGAATAATTTTAAGTATCTTGGGTCTATGATTTAGGGAAATAACGAGATTGATGAGAACGTCTCTAAATGTATTGGAGCAGGTTGGATGAAGTGGAGGGTTGCATCGGGAGTGTTGTGTGATAAGAATGTTCCCCTTAATCTTAAAGGCAAATTCTACAGAGTGGCAGTCCGTCCGGCCATGCTGTATGGAGCAGAGTGTTGTCCAGTCAAGAACCCCCACATTCAACAATTAAAGGTGACGAAAATGAGAATGTTGCATTGGATGGGTGGATTTACTAGAAGGGATAGAGTTAGGAATGAGATTATCAGGGAGAAGATGAGAGTGACTTTGGTGGAGGACAAGATGCGAGAAGGAAGACTGTGATGGTTTAGACATGTGATGAGGAGGGCACGGATGCGCCAGTTCATAGGTATGAGAGGCTAGCTTTGGATGGCTTTAGGAAGAGTAGAGGTAGGCCGAAGAAATACTGGAGGGAGGTGATTAGACATGACATGGAGCAGCTACATCTTACTGAGGACATGCCCCTAGATAGGAAGGTGTAGAGGTCGCGGATAAGTATAGAAGGCTAGTGTGAGTGTGTGGGTTGTAGCAAGGTGTTAAGAGAGCTCTTGTGTAGCCGGGTTAGTAATCCTAGGTCTGTGTCCAGTAGTAGGAGCCTCTAGTGAGGAGAGTTTGGGTGTAGTGGGTGTCTTTGGTCTGTGAGTGTATGTTCCTACAAGGTGGGTGTCCTATCTCTTATTTCTTACTTCGAATTGCTCGTATTTCTATTATTTCGTATTTCTCTGATATCTATTTTATTATTTCTTATTCCTTATTTCTGTTATGTCATCCGTCCCACTTCATGTTTCACTACGATCTTGTGTACTATTATCTATTCTGAGCCGGGGGTCTATCGGAAACAACCTCTCTACTTCTTCGGAGGTAGCGGTATGGACTGCGTACATTTTATCCTCCCCAAACCTCACTTTGTGGAAATACACTATGTTTGTTGTTGTTGTATTTTAAGAGAACTGGAGAAAGTCATAAATTCATATAAAAATTATAGAGTTCGCCTATTAATAAAATGGGACAGAGAAATAGGTTTCATTCTTCGACCTAAATCAAATGGTCATATTTTTTCTTGAGATTGGTTTTAGATTGTAGAATATTGGGAAAAGCTTACCAATAATGCATTTTGTGGTATACTCCATTATTTTCACCAACAAAAAAAAAGAAGAAGAAGAGTATATCTACTTTTTTTTTTTTTTTTTGACTTTTAAAACATTTGTTCTTACATATAGAGTTTATAATATTGAAAAATTGTTGACATCTTAATTGTTTATCTACCCTGCATTTTTTCGCTTTTCCTTTCATAATTCTAGCCATGCATCATAAAGGAAACTCAAGAATAATCTTACGCTCTAGATTTATTTTCTTTTAATAATATATATTAAGTTCCATGATTGTATTGGTCATTTCATTTTTATCTATTCAATGCATTTAAATTCATTAGAAAACCAGATCCGCTAAGCACGTAATAATGTTTTGGAAATCAAGAGCTTTTCCAGTTTAGTACGCGCCTTGCGTATACCTCACTTTAATTTTAATGAGTTCAAACATTATACAAAATAGGATATCTGCTTAAATAAAGAAGAATATAATAATTAAATTTAATTATCTTTTGAGTTTGTAAAGATCGAGAATTTATTTATTAAACCTAATCTTTATCAAAAATATTTTTAAAAGTCGATCGACATTCATTTACCATCTATAAATTACAACATAACAATGATAGAGACATCAAAATAATATAATTAAATCTAATCTTTACACACCAAATTTTTTTCAAACTCATCTGACACTTATCTACCACCTGTAAACAATAACAAAATAATACGATAATAGAAATATCAAAATAATACAACTAAACCTAACCTTTACATAAAAAAATTTCTCAAAGCCAACCAACATTTATCTATCACCTGTAAACTGTAACAAAATAATACGATAAAAGTGATTTCAAAACAGTACAACTAAACTTAAATTTTACACACAAAAATTTCTCTAAGCCGATCGAGATTCATCTATGAACTGTAAACTACCACAAAATAACAAATTAATAGAGATATTTCGATAATACAATTAAACCTAACTTTTACCCTAAAAAAAAATTTCAAAGTCGACCCACATTCATCTAACATTTGTAAATTAAAACAAAACAATAAGATAATAAAGATATCAAAACAATAAAATTAAACCTAACCTTTACACAAGAAATTCTTCAAAGCCAACCGACATTCATCTATGACCTGTAAACTATAAAAAAATATAATAGTGATCACAAAGCTTCGATTTTGATCCAACTAATTCTTGTCTGAGCGAAAATTTTGACCCTAAAAAATGATTTTGAATGAAAACACAGAAGATATATATATATATATATATATACACACACACACACACACATGTTAAATTCTATTATTTTGACAAAAATAGTGAAAAAGTTGAGGGTTAGAAAATCAAGCATCCACCAATCTAGACATGCAATCGAATCAAGTTAGATGAGCATCAATCATATTCTCCCTATAGGCAAATCGTTTTTTCTCTAGTTTAATGTACATCTCAATATTTATAGAAGTATTTACTTAATAGAGTCTTATTTTAGGAGTATTTTTACAATTGAACAGTAGAAAGAAAAATATTAATCAGTTCTCCTATCATATATTTTAGGAGTCCCATATATTTTAGAAAGTCTAGTAGAAAGAAAAATATTAATTAATTTTCTTACCATATATTTTAAGAGTCCCATATATTTTAGGAAGTCTAGTTAATATAATAAAAAATAATTAAATAATAAATTTAAAAAAATAGTGAAAAGATAGTTTTGTCTAAAGAAGATTCTTTTAATGAAGGGCAAAAAGTTCAAATCACTTTTCTAAGAGTCTTCACACTTTTAATATATTATAGATTATAGATATAGATATAGATTATAGATGTAAATAGGTTGGTGTTAGTTCTTAAATAATATTTTTTTGGTCGAAGGAGACAATGTAGGCTGTATTTTTTAATTTTATTTTTTAACATTTAGATATGTAGTTGGTCGTCGATCATAGTTTTAGTTCTCAAGAGGTGCCTAACGAATAGGACGTAAAATATAATCTATATCTATAATACATTAAAAGTGTGAAGACCCTTAGAAAAATAATTCAAACTTTTTGCCCTTAATTAAACGTCTACGCAATAGACAAAATCATCTTTTTAATAAATTTCTTCAATTATTATATCATAGTCTTTATATTATTTATTATTAGCCATAGTAAATATGTAAGATTCACTTTTGGATTAGAATTCAATATCAATTAAAATAGTATTACACGTCGTATTTTCTTTATTTAGATTTATTATCCACTTTAGGTTAGGACTATTCTATCAAAATTATCACTTTAGGTTAATTAGGACAATATATATTCTACACAAATTTTCGTGGACTACAAAGAAAAATTAGGTTTAGCCGTTTAGGTTTCACAATTTAATGCCGCTTTTAGTTTTAATTTTTTTTTACTAATTAGTTTTACTATTACGTTAGTTTGATTCAAAAAATTATGTTATATTTTCTTTGTATTGGTTGATAGGATTTAGATGTTATTATTTTTGTCTGAAGTTTAGGTTTAATTGTATTGTTCTAACATCTTGATAATTATGTTGTTGTAGTTTCTATCCTGTTACTATATGTTATTTTATAAAATTAATACAGGTGGTGGATCTGATGTCTCGATTATCATATTATGTTGTTGTAGTTTCTGTTCTATTGCCAATTGCCATTTTTTCTACTTAATATAGGTGATAGATGAATGTTTGATCGGGCTTTGAGAAATTATGTGTAAAGGTTAAGTTAAATCTTATTGTTCTGATATTCGATTATCGTATTGTTATTATGTTATATTTTCTTTGTATTGGTTGATAGGATTTGCATGTAATTATTTTTGTATGAAGGTTAGGTTTAATTGTATTGTTCTAACATCTTGATAATTATGTTGTTGTAGTTTCTATCCTGTTACTATATGCTATTTTTTAAAATTAATACAGGTGGTGGATGAATGTTCGATCAGACTTTGAGTAATTTTTGTGTAAATGTAAGATTTAGTTGTATCGTGATGTCTCGATTATCGTATTGTGTTGTTGTAGTTTCTGTTTTGTTACTATTTGCCATTTTTATGCTAAATACAAGTGATAGATGAATGTTTGATCGGGTTTTGCGAAATTATTTGTAAAGATTAGGTTAAATCTTATTGTTCTAATATTCGATTATCATATTGTTTGTTGTATAGTTTCTATTTGCTATTTTTTTTTATTACTTCAGGTGATAAATAAATGTTTGGTTGAGCTTTGAAGAATTTTTATGTACAGACTAGGTTTAATCTTATTGTTCTAATATCTTGATTATCTATCCCATTTTTATTTGCTATTTTTCTGCTTAATACATATGGTAGATGAATGTTCGAATGAGCTTTAAAAAAATTGTGTAAAAATTAGATTTAATCGTAGTTGAACAACATATTTAGATGTGTTTTTAATCTTCACTATTAACAAAAATATTTTGAAAAAAATTTCATCAAAGATGACTGGTTCAGTGTATTGCCAACAAATCGATAAAGAGGACAAAATATTATTCATCTAAAAATTGATAGTAGCCATTTGATTAGGAGACTCTAAATCAGAATTTTGAGGACGAGAGAAGAGTGTATTTGGATTATTAGCAGTAACAAAAGTAAGCTTAGTTAGAACTGAGTCATTGCGATTTATAGGAGGCATAAGAATATTTGTTTTGTTAGGGATATTGGCTACACAACGAATCTTAAACTAAGATGTTTCAGAGGCATCGATAAAGATGACATGGAACTGAGGGCAGTGAGGACGCTATGGGCAGGGGCAGAGCTACACTTAGGGAAGGGGGTTCATCCAAACCCCCTTCGATGAAAAATTATACTATATATACATGGTTAAAATTATTTTTTATGTATATATAGTAGATGTCGAACCCCCTTCGGTTAGTTTGTATGTTCACTTGTGAACCCCCTTGGTGACAATCCTGGCTCCGCCACTGGCTATGGGCAACCTTAAGGAAAGTGACCATAATTTTATCCATAGTTGAATTTTGATTCTTCTATGGAAGCTTGAAAGGAAAAATGAGCGGTTGAACACTAAAAAGTATGTGGAATTTGGATAGTGTGACTTAATTTGGAACGAATGACAGATTTGACCAGCTCATGTTATTCTATATGAATGAGCAATATCTAAATAGTTATCAAAAGATTGAAACAACAATAAAATTTGAATATAAATTCACTAAATCTTGGACCCCTTCGTTCCAAAAGAGGTGCCATACTATTGTTATTGTTTGAGAACTATCTATTCCTTTTCACTAAAAACAAGAATCTTTTAAAACATTACAATTTATATTACTTTTATTAAAATTTAAATATCTAAGCAGAACAAGAAAATCAATGCACGGTATAAAATCAGATAGAGTACTTTAGAGTTTAGACATTGTATGCCTCTTTGGCGATAGAAAAGTATTTACTATATGACTCTCAATAATTTTAGTAATATCCTATTTACTAGAACAAATCCACCAAAAGATTCTTTAAAATTAATAGTGATAGGAGTCACAAATATAATTTAAGTGGAGGATGATAATGATAAGATATTCAAAGGAAAGATGATAATGACCTATTCTATTCATTTTCACGAGTAATATTGCAGAAGTTAAAACTCTACAATTTGAGGTTCAATGATATATAACATACCCAAGGCTTATCTCTTTCTCTTTTTCTTCTTTGCTTAAATAAGAACAAGTTGACTTTGCAGTGTTATTGTAGTATGAAGTTTGTCATGTCTCCATGATAAGTTACATAGAAATTAGGGATTGTATCTCACCCCTATAAATAGGTATCATGCATTTTTATCATTAATTTTAATATTGGTAATTCTTCTTTTATTTTCCATCGTTGTCGTTGTCGTCGCCTTTATGAAACTCTTCTAAGTAGACAGTTGTCAAAAGTAAAAAAGAGTTATTGATTTTAAAAAGATACTTATTGTTTTGGATAATTAATAAACATAATAAAAAAATAAAAAATACAAATGGGGGTGAATGTGAGAGGAAGCCTAAAAAATCCTATTGTTCTCCTTACACAAAGTTGTATAAATATTTATTTTGATCTTCTATGGGTAGTATAGGTAGAATAAGAATATAGAGAGGTCAGCTTAAATATTATAGGCTGCTCAGATTTCTAGAGTCTTGAAAAATATTAGTTTCAAAAAATTTTCATACTCTTATAAAGTAAAAACGTTTTCAGATTTCATTTGTGTTATCATATGTTTTTAGTAACTCGGAAAAGGAAAGACTAAAGTTAATGTAATAGTGAGACGAGTAAATATAGTTGTAAGAGGAGAGCGGGTGATAACATAATAGTGATTGTTAATTGAAAAATGAAATCTGAGATAGTATGCATCCTTAAAATTTGAATTTTTTTTGTCTTAGTTTATTTTTCGGTTGTATGACCACATAGGAACAGGCATCCACATCATCAATAGTCTCACTGGTTCAATTTAGTTTTGATTTCATTTCTTTTGAGTTGAGAACATATTAAAAATAGTCTATGATTGTGTAGTCATATGAGATCATTGCTTCAACAAACATTAATAATTTCACTGGTTCAATTCCGCTTTGATTTCATTTTTTATGAGCTGAAGATCTATCAAAAGCAGTCTCTTTATCTCACAGAGATAAGCGCCTCACAAAAGAAAGGGTAAGCTCTGTACATTCTACCCTCTACTTGCGGAGAAAATGTTTTTTACATCATAGAGATAGGGGTTTCACAAAAGAAATGACAAGATCTACGTATATTTTATCCTCTCCTTATACGACTACACTAGATATCTTATTGTCGTTGTGTTATTACTTTTAAATCATTTTATTTTTATTGAATGGAGTATAATTTTACTTATTAACACGAGATACACGTGCAAAGCACGTACACTAAACTAGTTATACTAAAAATTGCGAGGGGAATAATTTGAAAGTAGTAGGGGAGGGGGAGGCGGGGGTGAGCAATTATTTTTTGGGATCTTTCAGAAATAACTATATTTTGCTGTAAACACACCTTCTGTAATCATATTTTACATAATTACCATTTATAGCTATTGTATTCAATTTATGCCCGCTGTATTCACATTTATCAATATTCTGTATTCATATAGAATATAAATGTAGTATCTATTTAACCGCTGTATTCGATTCACAACCGCAATATTCACTTTTACTCAGTGATATCTGTTCTTAAAAACATAAATACACTACATATTTAGTCTCGCCAAAACACTACCATTTTTTTATTTTTTATTTTTTTATATTTTTTTTTCGTGTTTTTCTCGTTTTTTCTTCTTCTTTTTTGTATTTTTCTTTTTCTTCTCTCTTCTATCTCTAACTTTTGTTTCTCTTTCTTCTTTTCTTTTTCTTTTCTTTTCTTTTTTTGTACTTATTTTCTTTATCAAATTTTTGGATCTATTTTATATTTTTTGTATTTTCGAAAAATATGACTACTCGAGCAAAAGTCATGGATGATAACGTAAATACCATAATTATTTATCATATTTGTAGTCACATCGCCATTTTTATTTTTGTATTCATTCATACAACTGTATTTGTATTTGTATTTTAAAGTTTGCGTTTGTATTTGTATTTTGTAGTTCGCATTTATATTTGTATTTTATAGTTCACACTTGTATTTATAGTTGTTAGTTCGCACCATCATTTATATTTTATATAATTCACACCTGTATTTTAAAAGAACTGTTTTGTATTTGTATTTTATAATTGACTGTATATTATATTGGATTATATTTGTATTGTGATTTTATTGTGTTTGTATATTTAGATTATATTTGTATTTATATTCTATTTTCGTCAATGCCTTTTTATTTTTAAAGAATTATTTTGTATTTGTAAGTTGATTGCATATTGTATTTAATAGTGATTATGTACAATTTATCATTTGTATTTGTATACAATCAAGTAAATGCATTAATTGTATTTTCTTGATTCTAAAATATATAAATTTGTAATGTATCATCTGATACAAATGTACCATTTTGTATTTGTATGTCAAAATTATCATTCGTATTTGTAAATAAACAAATCACTTGATACAAATACAATTACAAATAAATGAAACAAATAATTTTATAAATACAAATACAATATGTATTTGTATATATTATATTTGTGTAAGAATTTGAATTGTATTTATTTGTATCAATAAATACAACTCGTATCAATAAATACAAACAAGTATTCATAGAAAGAAAATCAAACGTTCTTTTTTAATAATCAAAAAATACAAATGATAGTTTACACCGGTATCTGTATGTTATAGTTCGCATTTATATTTGTATTTTATAGTTCGCACTTGTATTTGTATGTTATAGTTTGCATTTGTATTTGTATTTTATAGTTCGCACTTGTATTTCTGTTTGCTAGTTCGCACAAATGAAAAGAAAGAGAAAAAATAAAAATGAAAAAAGAAGAAAAAGAAGAAAAAGGAGAAAAAATGAGAAAAAATACAAAGAAAGAAGGAGAGTAATAATAGATAATAGAGAAAAAAATAAAAAAAGAAGGAGAGTAATAGGTAATATAGAAAAAATAAAAAAAGAAAAAAAGAAGGAGAAAAAATAAAAAGGAAAAAAACGAAAAAACGAAAACGAAAAAGAAAAAAGTGAAAAAGAATAAAAAGAAAGAGAAAACAAAAAAAGAAAAAGAAAAAATGAAGAAAAAAAAACTGAAAAATGAAAAAATTGACAGTAATAGAAAATAGAGAAAAAAAAATTCATAAGAAAGACTATGAATTGTAATTAAGAATAATTAATAGGAAAGAGGGGGCTATGAATTGTAATTAATTAAAACTTAGGCTAAATAAGGTAATTATGAGTCTATGTTTGCTAAGTTATGTAGTTATCTCTTATTTTTTTATCAATCGACTAGTCCTAATGGTCAATTGAATTCTGAATGTGTAGTGAAAGCAATGTAAGTACTGAAACAGAAATTGCGGAAAGTAAACTTGACACCAAATGTTTTATACTGGTTAGGATTAATATGTCTTACTCCAGTCCCCTTAGGTCGCAAGAAATTCTATTAGCTCTTTTTGATAAATCAAAATTACAAGAATTAAGTTAATTTTTTTGACATTAAGTCACGTTCTTTTTCTTTTATCTCTTTGATATAAAGTGACACGATCCGACCCCGAGCCTTGTCGTAATAGGCATTCTAAGTCTATCCAGGACCGGAGACTGCTCCCTGTTACCCAACCCAACCACCTATATCCAGCCTTAGATGGAATGAATTTCGAACATATAACAAGATAACGTTATTATTCTCATTAAGACTCTGGGATAGGATCACAATCGTGACCGACCCAACCGAGTCCCACCGTACCGCACCAACCGACCAACCATACCAAGCCAAACCATAGACCATAAGTCAAAGAAAATACCAAAATATAATATGAAAATCAATCCCAAAATGTAATATGATGAAACGGTGAGAAATCATGTCCGATGATGCCAGCCTCAATATCAATACAAATGCTAAGGCTGACACCTCTACTGATCTCGCCCATACCAACCCCAGAAGTACCATAAAGCCTCCATTCAAAAGAATAAACAAATTAGATTGGGACATGCCCCCAACCAAAGCCAAAACCAATATCCAAGATAAAAGAAAAGTGTCTAAAGAAAATTCACAACATGAAATGATGCCTTCTAAAACGATGGAAGCTCACAACTTCAGTCCAAATGCTGATATTAAATCCGCGTGGTAAACAGGAGGAGTAGAATGACTGGCTCCTGCATAGCGTGGGTATACAATCGCCAGTAGATGGGGTTAGCGAATGACTGCTAGCATAAATCTCAAGATAAGGATAAAATAATTCCAGTCATAAAACAAAGTAAAACCATACATAATGCAAACAACATATATATATAAGTGCCGGAAAAAGGGGTCGGGTTTAGCATGCACTTAAAACCTTTACCTAGGCTGTGTAGCTTGGCCGTCCTAATCACCCACGGGCAATATGGGTTCAGCTTTCCCTGCTGAAAGGGTCTAATATGTGTAGCCGCACGATCAGGAAATATCCTATGGGATGACCAGTACATCCTTCCAATATAAAATATGACACTCGCATGTGGTCATCAAGGGCAACTCACATCGGCAAATATGAGTTTCCAATTTTGGCCCCCCTGGACCGCCACCTTCCACAACTTAGCTACACACCCCGCCATTAATGCGTAATTAAGACCATGTCCAAAAAATCCTTTTACCATTTATTAACCAAGGCCAATATTGGTGGTATCATCATACCACTCCTTACTTGCAAGTAATATCCATAGCCAAACCATTTAGGTTAAGGGGACCTTAGGTGCCCTTTCCATACACCATATTAAATCCATTTGGGAGACTTCCATGTTTTCCACAAGCTTAAACATTTAGCCTTTAGTCTTTCCAAACCATTTAAACCATGCATAAATCTTTATCCAGTTTAAAACATGCAAGAGTTCCATTAAAAGAAGTCAATGCAATGAACAAAGCTTTATAAATATTTTATTAACTTTTGGGCCTTTAAATAAGAGATGAACCTTCCCTTAGCTACTAGGGAACCACCTTCCCATACAATAACCAACTCATTAGGGAATTTGAACATAACCTTATAGGTCCAACAATCTAAAAAGACATAACAAGAGTAAAACCAATCCATCCTTAGAATAACATCAAAATCAACCATGTCCAACTCTATCAAGTATATAAAAGTATCCCTACCACCAACCGATATCCACACCCCTTATAGACCCTTCTAACAACCACAGGGTCTTCGATCAGGGTAGAAACAAAAAAGGAACTAATAGGCCTTCAGGACCACAATCAAGATGCACATCCACATACAGGGTCACATAAGAAAGAGTAGACCCTAGATCAAGAAAACAATAAACATCATGGGAGAAAAGTTTCAATATACCCGTGCCAACATCGGGAGACGCCTCAAAATCCTAGTGAATAGTAAGTGCATAAAAGTGGTTTCGGCCAGCGCTGATGCCAGAAACAGAAGTAGAGGCAGACATAGCACCCTTCGATGCAGAGTAGACGGAGTAGCAATAGAGGCCCTGTTGGACAAAGAAGCTTCTAGAGAGGGGCACTCATGCTGCATGTCTGACCACAGAATAGCAAGGAGGGTGAGGTGGAGCTAACTGGGAACCACTAGCCTAGAATTGGGCACTCTATGCTCGGGAACCACCACTAAACTAAGTCCGATGATCACCCAAAAACTTTAGGTATGGAGAGCAAACACTAGCCGAGGAGAAAGAACTCAAACTCCCCCACTTCTTCTGTGGCCCCTTGCCACCATCACCACCACTATGCTCAGAAGGACTAAATTTCTTTGCTTGCCTCTCACTAAGCTTGACTCAGTTCTTTTTATATTCTTCTACTTGTTGAAAATACACAATCAACCTAGAAATATCCATGTTATCAATCAACAAGGCTGTTTTTCTCTCAAGTACTAACTCACGGGACAATCCTGAGACAAACTTATGCATTCTAGCCCCTATGTTAGAAACCATCTTGGGAGCATACCATGACATTTGATGGAATTTCAAGGCATACTCTTAAATGGATATCCTCTCTTACTTCAAGTTCATAAACTCTTCCGCCTTTGCCTCCATCAACTCTTGAGGAAAAAAGCGATCTAAGAAAGTCCTAGAGAAGTCCTCCTACATGGCGGGAATAACATCAACACATCTAGATAATTGCCACCCATCTTATCATTGGTATGCTATATCTTTTAATTAGTAGAAAGCAAACTCAATGGTCTTAATAGCTGAAGTATGCATGATTCAGAAGATCTTCTACATTTCACTAACGAAGCCTTAAGGATCCTTCACAACCTTTGTACCAGAGAACATAGGATGGTTCAACCTCATAAATTGGATAGTTCTTGTGGACTTAGAAGAAACGATAGCTGGAGAACCATGCTCCACTTGAGAAGCTATTAATTGAGTCAACATGTTGATAGAGAGACGAAACTCGGCATTAGTAGTATCCTTCTGAGGTAAAAAATAGAAAGGTCACTCTCATAGTCGGGGTTGGTGGGGATAGGTGGAACCCCACAAAGATGGTCGGATATCATAGCCCCAGCCCAGGTTCGAACTCTAGAAGTTGGATGAGCTTTGTCCATAGGGCCCTTAAAAGGGTTTTCCTGAGTCTCAAATCTCCTTGGAGGCATGATCTGAAAGATAGCAAACAGAAATCAGAGAAATTCAAGACCTTAGACTCTATAGCTTGGGATTGAAACACAAGAAAGGGAAACAATTCCTAAAATGTCTCATAGCACCTATTTTATAATTGTGGCACACTTCATACCCATAAAAGAGACTCTACTCAACATGGTATTATGGACACCCAACGAATCATGAACCTAGGCTCTGATACCAACTTGACATACCCTGAAACCACGCTATGTCATAGGGGCACCTTAAGCCCACATGAAACAGAGGTCGCCCCGATAACCCATCATAATAATTATATCAATCGCATAGGTCGGGTAAATCCCGACCATATAATGAGATAGCAGAAAACATACTACAAGTCATGACTTAAACATGTCTAAACACTTCATTAGATTCATAAACTAACCAATATTTCCAACTCTACAGTCATCCACAATACCTCTATACATATTAAAGTTTAGAAATGTATATATTGGGATAAGCCCCCGACGATGGCCGAACTAAGTCAAAATGAGACAAAGTCTAAAGATAGGGGACCAAGAATGAATGTCTTCCAAAACAAGAAAGCTCACCACTACGTAGTCAATGTACAAACCGCTTCGATCACCTAATCACTGTGTAGAAAGGGAAGATGGTGCTCTGGCCTTTATGTCAAGTGGGGACATAACATCCAGAGATAGTTAGCAGTTGGAATGCTAGAATGTAACTCAAGGATAAGGATAGAATAACATCATTATTCAACAACAAGTAATTTATCATATTCCATCACATTCATAACTTTATCCATACATATAGACATATCACATGCTAATCAAGGGGTGTCACGACTCGAGACTATCCCCTAGTCATAACACGGTGCTTGGAACCACAAGTGATCCTAAGCAAACCCATGAACTGGAATACTGTTGAGCAAATAATTAATAATATATTAATCACATGTTCTGTTGTGCAGAAATATAATCACAACCAAACCTGGGAAAAATTATAATACTGATACAATTTACAATCTGATAAAACTGTAGAGAGAATTGAAATTTACATGACTAACTCTAACTGATATTTATGAAGCCTTTAATATACTGACTGTAGATAGCTGGGACATGACCTCAACTACCACTAATTAATACATATGAGTAATAAAGTAAAGTACATAAACAAAATCTGACTGAAGTCCTAAAATAGGACTCATCACCTGCTGGCTGGAACTACAACTGTCTGATTATGATGTGTGGAGTACAACTGGTACCTGCATTATGGAATAATATAGCTACACAGGCATATATATGGATCAGTATTTCTAAAATGTACTGAGTAAGTAGGGGTGAATGCAATAAGTAAAATTGATGTCATACATAATCTTAAATCATGCATGCTAAGTGTAAGTAGAATCATCAAGAGGATGAAATAAATTGAAATCTAAAGTAGCTTAAATCATGAGTAACAAACATAATCTAATAAGCTGGTGAATCACTACACTTCGTTTCTTAAAGCTTTACTTATTGTAGAATAAGTAATGCTGAAGTTGGGATACGGTAAAACATGAATACATGAACATACAAAACCAAACATACATGTACAGAGCTGATCTGATTAACTGAATAATTTATGCCCGAGTGATAAAATAATTGAAATCTAAGAAAAGAGATAAATAGAACTAATACACCGAGTAGCTAATATATAAATATGGACTACTGATATTCGAACACTGAATAGCCGATGACTGAATACAGATCATGTAATACTGAACTATACTTAGTCTAAATAACTGGACTGAAACTGTGGGGTACTGTGCATATGAGATAAGGACTAATTGAATAACATGAGATAACTGAGCATGAATGCATGAAAACTGTAATATCTGAGAATGCAAGACCAAGCATAAGCATATTTTTAAAATAATCTATAAACTGAAAGACTAAAATCTAATAACTGAATAACTGAAAGTCTGTATGCTTTGGTCAAGCAAACTTGAATTGAGAATATACTGCATACTGTACTGAGACAATGGGAGCTATCATCTAACCGACATAAGCTATGTGAGCTATCATAGAGTCCAATGTCTGACCCACATTGAGGAGGGCTATTCTATCCTTGCTATCAGAATAGAACCAAAACTATAGTGATCACTAAACTGATGTCCCAAAGGCCAGGGTGTCAATCCTAAACTGACGGGTAGCCCCTGAGAGAAAGTCAAGCCTAAACTAATGGGTGACTCCTCATATCTTACGCTAGCTATATAGTTCTGGAATGCCAAGACTGCTATTAATGACTTAGCCTAACTGATGGGGAAGCCGCCATCCCTGTATTTGCTCAGTGCTAAATCCTACTCCCAACTGAAAGACGCTAAAATACTAAGTGATGCATGCACTGATAACTGATAAGCTCAGGCCATGGTATTCTGAAAATAATAGTGTATAAGGATTCTGGGGTACTTATGAAATATAAATTGAGAAAACTCAACATGAATACGAATATTTGATTATGCTGATAGGATTCATGGATTTACTGTCTATATAATTGAAAATTTGAATTTATGTAAATCACATAGGTATTGGGTATTCAAGCCCACCAACACTGAATGGTCATAAAGTACAATATTAAAGCTTAAAACTTTGGAATTGAATCATGGTTCAAAGACTCAAAAGCATATACATTTCATTAAACACATGAGAATCATGAGCATGAACAAAGGAATATGATATACACGTGAAAGCAACACAAGTGCATGACTAAATTCATAAGTTGGGGATTTAACATAAAATCAATGAAATAGGACATGGAAACCTGCAACTCAAAGCATGGATAGATTAATTCACTCAAAAACACTTGTAGACATGGCAAAGTACATAATTCAATATTATAATATAAAATTCAACTGGATACACATGGGAATCGAGACTTAAAGTATGAGATAATCTAACTTTTCATGAAAATATCCTTGGACATGAATTTAGTCAAATTACTAAGGAAATAATGATTTAAATTCATCTTGAACACATGATACTTCATAAACAAAAGGGAAAGTTCATATCTTTAATTAAAAAAAACTTTTTGTGCTTCAAGGGTGAAAGAGGACCCATGGATGAACTCCCACATACCTTAAGCTTTTAACTTGAAAGGGAAACATCAATATTAATGCTTTATTGAAGGTTCTTGAACTTAGGAACTTGAATTCTTAGTTTTCTTGGAGAGAAAGTAATTAAATTGATGATCTTGGGGGATGAGTAGGGTTTTCTTGAGAGGAAAGTTGGAGAAGATGGGCAAATAATGCCCTAACTGGTGCCCAAATCGTGTTATAAATGATTGGGTTGAGGTAGAAAAAGATCCAATTGCCCCTCAATCATTTAAACTAAAAATTTCGTAATTGGAATGAGGATTAAAGGCTTATCGCGATGTGGTCTTATTGCGGCGACTTACTGTTTCTAACAAAAATGATCATAACTTTTTGCTTACGTATCGGATTAAGGCAAAACTGGTATCGTTGGAAAGCTAATTCAATTATATATAATTTGGTGGGTCTTGATATGAAAATTTCCACGTTTATCAAAAGTTATACACGTTAAAAGTTGACCCTTGTAGAATCGAATACCAAACTTTGTACGAATCAAAGGCTCTAGGCTCAACTTTGTTCTAAGTGATTCCTATGAATATTCTTCACCTCATAAGCACTTCACTCACTAGGATAAAGATTATGACACATGCATTCTAATTATAAATCAAGAACTAGATAAAAACACCTTCATCACGACGCGATGTATGGCCAAAGGGAATGTCATCGCGACGCAGCCCTATTGTGGTGACTTGCTGGATTTGTGATCCAAACGTGACCCAAACCTTGTATGAAAAATCCAAAAATACCTCGAGACATACTTCTTATATTCCCGAACATGAATTAACTCAAAAACTAATGTCTCGGGGTTAGGAAGACCAAAATGAAAATCCTCGAAGTTTAGGGGTCTTGAAAATGGCTAAGTCCCCAAAACTTGGTGAAAATTTCAAGCCTTAAACCCCTTAAGTATGAAATTAAAAGCTGAATGAAGCTTATATTAGTATGGGGTATTACAAGGGGACAAGTCTTATCAATATTTTGGAAGCACTCATTCATCATATATGAAATAGAGGACTCCAACCTTCCACACTTATAGATTCAAGCATTTCTCATTAGTTATAGGACTTTAACCATATTCACATATCATCTAGTAAGGGACTCTAACCACGTACATATCTATTTAAGTGAGGGACTCTAACCACTCACAGACATTCATATAAGTGAGGAATTCTAACCACTCACACACATTCATTCAAGCAAGGGACTCTAACCATATGCTCATATATTTGGCAAGGGACTCTAACCTTATGTCGTAATAGATAAGGGACTCTAACCCTAAGCTAATTTATTTGGTGAGGTACTTCAACCTCATGAGATCTCATTATGCAAGGGACTTTAACCACAAGCGATTTCATTAGGCAAGGGACTTTAACCTCAAGCCATCACGACTATCATTAGTTGACATTGAGACTCTAACCCTTTGTCCATGCATCCACATACATTCAATTTCACACATAAGGACTTTAACCCATTTAGCCAATTCAACACCATATATGACCACATGGTCCTCATGAGAGCCTTTATTGCTCAACCACTTCAATAGGACAATGCCTTAATTCAACTCATCATATAATTCAAACTATCGTCCTCAAGACCCTTACAAGCTTTTCACACTTAATTAGAAATTTTATACCATAATTTAGTTCAACACACAATTCAAGTTCATTTTCATGTTAACGACTTTAACCCCCTTTTTATTCATCAAACCATCAAGGTCATAAATTACACAATACATGGCTCATTTTACCTTCACAGTATCATTTATCAAGCATTCATACATATTGGGCCATTGACCTAGTTCAAAGCAACATCATCATGTAACTAGACATCTCACTTAGGCATTTTTACAAACACCTTGTGTGCATGCCTTTACTAAGGCCAATTTCATGGTAGAAATCATCACGACTAAGGTTACTCAATAACCACATTTTAGACCATATACAACAAGGATTCACTTGTTTAAACTACCACCAATAACATATATATACATAAGTCTAAGCTAGAATCGTCATTATTCATCATTAGGCAATAAAACCCTTTTCATTTGATTTCAAAACCACCATGTACACTTACTAATACAAGTGTGAAATACATGGGTTTAGAGTTATTAGCAAAGAAAAGAATTACATGCCTTAGACAACTTTAATCACCAATAATATTGACTTCACTTTGCCTCTTTAAGACCACCCTTGAAACCCAAGCCTCCAATCATTCAAAGATGAACTTCAGATAGCATTTAGGGTGTTTGTTCCATTAAAATAGATATTTAAGAGGCTACACATAATTATATAGTGAGAGGTATTAGGGTTTTAGACATGAGAAATGACCACAAGGCCCTTAGTTAAAAGCTGAAAATTAAACCCGTCCAGGGGCATGACTCACCATACGACTCACTTAAGTAGATGTACCCTAGGGTACAAGTGGTACCCTGACTCGTACCCTAGTATTCTCCTAGGTCACACACACTATTAAGGATACGATCATACATATTTGAGTCATATCCAAAGGGTACAACTCAAACCTAACTCGTATCTATCAACCTTACCAAAATAGTCTACTTTTGATCGAGGCATCACTCTATACGATTGGTCTTGGTATGAATCGTACCTTAAGGAATGATTGGTTGGATCCTAACCCGTACCTAGGACAGTGAGTGACCTTTACCATACTGCCTAGGGTATAATGGGGGTCACCAACTCATATCCAAAGGGTACGAGTGGTACCCTTAGCCGTACCAAGTCTCGAGATATCAAATGAGGGAATTTTTCAATGGTTCAAAGTCTAGGTATTTTATTAGAGAGAGGAAATAATTAGAAGAATCTCGAGAGAGATTTTGGTTGAAAATATTAGAGTTAAGTGAATTAAGAGACGAGACCTTTCTATTACCCTTGAAGTGAGGTTTTTCCTATTTTCCATGGAAGAGTTTTTTGAATTCTTAGTCATTAAAGAGAATATAGAGAATTAGAGTGAATGAGATGAAAGACTCAAAAAAGTATAGAATATAAAGGACAAGAAGTGAAGAGACATAGAAGAAAAAAATGCCTAAAAAATAAAAGAGTCACCATAATTACTTTTTATACACAGAATTTGTGTCAGACGACAAAAAGGAGCAAAATTAATAAGATAAATATATCTATCAAATCAGGCATTAAGTAAAGACACTTTTACGCTCACATTAAAAAGAAAAGAAATCAAGTTAAAAGGTTTTAGCAATAATACCAAGAGATTTTCTCAGAAAATAAAATATTTCTTCCAATAAAGATTTTATAAAAATATCTGCTAGTTGATATATAGAGCTAACAAAAGATATTTCAATATCACCTTTTAAAATATGATCTCTAACAAAATGATGCTTAATGTCAATATCTTTAGTCCTAGAATGATGCACGAGATTTTTGAAAGACAAATAACACTAGAATTATCACAAAATTTTTTCACAAATTTAATAGAGATATCATAATCACTGAATTGGTGAGTCATCCAGAGAATTTTTGTACAAAACCCTTCAATAAAGATACATTCAAACACAGTAATGGCTAGAAAAACACAATTTTGCTTCTTATTATTCCCCAAAATAAGAGAGTTTTCAAAAGTTGGCAAGTGATGCCTTTTCTGTCATCTTTGTCACATGCATAATCTGCATCAAAAAAACTTTTAGCTGAAAATTATCTAACTTAGATACAATAGTCCCTGAGATATAGTTTCATTCAGATTTCTGATAATGTGCTTGGCTAAAGTCAAATGTAACTCCCTGGAAGTTGACTGAAATCTTGCACATTTATAAAAACTAGGCAAAGTGTCTGATCGACTAGTAGTGAGATAGAGTAAAGAGCCAATCATACCCCAATATCTAGTTTCATTAATAGACTTACCATCATTTTCCGTCACAATAAACACATGTAAAGATGATTTGGGTGCTTGTGGATTTAGCATCCTTCATCCCAAACTTTTTAATGAGTTTTACTACACTTACTTTGACAGATGAAGGTTCCTTCAACTGACTGGTGAATTTCTAGTTAAAAAAAATGTCAATTCAGCCATCATGCTCATTTTGAATTCACTCTACATCAACTCTGAGAATTTCTTGCACAAATCAGTATTAGTACTTTCAAAGATAATATCATCAACGTAAATTTAAATAATGAAATTTTCAAAGAAAGTTCTTTTGATAAAGAGAGTATTATTAATTTTTTCTTTTGTAAAACTATGACCAGTTAAAAAATTGCTCAATCTATCATACCAAGATCGAGGAGCTTTTTTTAGATCATAAAGAGCTTTAGAGAGATTAACAATGTGATAAGGAAATTTAGGATTTTCAAAACTTGAAGGTTGCTTTATAAAACTTGTTCATTAATGAATCCATTAAAAATTACTTTTGAAGTCCATTTGAAAAAGTTTAAAATCTTTACGAGAAGTATAAGCAAGTAAGATTTGAATAGATTCTAACCTTTCCACAGAGCAAAAGTTTCATCGCAGTCTACTTTCTTTTGTTGTGAGTATCCTTGAGCTACTAGACGAGCTTTATTCCAAATTATTTTATCTAATTTATCCATTTTGTTTCTAAAGACCCATCTTGTTTCAATGATAGATGTATTCTCTGATTTTGAAATCAAAGTCCACACTTTGTTTTTATAAAATTGCTCAAATTCTTCTTCTATAGATTTAACCCAACTATCATCTTCATTGACTTTCTTGGCTTCATGTCGAGATATGAGAGGAACATTTGCACTTTTTTACCGGAAGATCTTGTTTACGTTCCTTCTCTGAGATATCCGATAATGAATTACCGTGGATACTCAAATTTACCTTTTTCATTCACTTGGAATGGTTTTGATAACAAATTGAATATTAATAGCAGTAGCTGGTTGATTGGCCTCTTCATTAGTTGATTCTAATGAAGATTCGATTATTGTAGTTTGTGAAGCTTTGCATTGTTTGTTCTCATATGTTTAACAATATGATTAGAATCATAAAAAATAATATGCACAGATTTTGTAATACAAAGAGTTTTTTTATTAAAAACTCTATAGGATCTACTAAAGTTGAAATAGTCTATAAATATACCTTCGTCACTTTGAGGATCAAACTTATCAATATTATCCTTACCATTGTTGTGGACAAATTATATGGATCCAAATAAGTGAAAGTACCCAATATTGAATTCTAATTATTTCATAGTTCATAAGGAGTTTTCTTTAGAATAGGTTTAATAACCTGTTCAAAATATGACAAGCAGTACTTAGAGATTCTGCCCAAAATATATAGGGTAAAAAGTATTCACAAGTTACTTGTGATGATCCGATTTACGTTTCATGATGGCACCTACTATACTTCTATATTAGGTAAGCCAAATCATATCTCGGAGCTACAAACAGTGTGCTATTTTGATAAAAATTTCCTAAAAGGATGGAAATTAATAAATTTAGACTATAATAAAACAAGATAATAAATATAATTCGAAAGATAGATAAAAAATAGGTAACCATTCCATGACCTAGTAGAGTCAGTACAAGAGCTACTACAAATACATCACAAGTTCTGAAATAGTCAAATACAATCTGTATCGGAAATAAAAGACTAGACATCGATAGATAGAAGGAAAAAGAGGTAACTCTGACTCCAATAGCTCACCCAATCTCTAAAATACAATCACAACATGAGTGTCAAATTGATGGCGGCAACTAATGCTCGGATCTGTACCAAAAAGGTATAGAAGTGTAGTATGAGTACCAAAATCACAGGTACTCAGTAGGCATCATTTTGATTGAACTAAATCATGATATGAATATAATAAAATGCAAGATAAAATAAGCTAAGTCAAGGTAAAAGGACAAACCTAAAAGTAAACTCTAGCACCGCTGTACATAATTGAATCAATAAATTTGAGATAATAACGTAAAGATCACACAATTATAGCTACTAAATTGACCCACATAAGCTAATAAGTGCGAAAAGTAAATAACTCAATGCAAACCCCCATAATCACGAATGGTACAATCAAAGAAAGTAAATAACTGAATACCCATAATCTACCAACCGTCCTACTATGACCATAAGTCCTTTCATACCATATCACATCATAAACAATTCTCGATTGCCGGACTTGAACCGATTCTTATATCATCAATATCATAGTTAATTATCGGACTTGAAACAGTGCTCATATCATTAATATCATAGTCATTTTATGGACTTAAATCGGTGCTTATATCATCAATATCATAATCAATTATCGGACTTGAACCAGTGCTCATATCATTAATATCATAGTCAATTTACAGACTTGAACTGGTGCTCATATCATCAATATCATAATCAATTGTCAGACTTTAACTGTTTCTCATATCATCAATATCATATTCAATTGTCAAACTTGAATCGATGCTCCTATCAATATAATTAAATTACCGTGTTTACCAAAATGGCATCAACTCTCAATGTCAAACTACCATGATCACAAAGTATCTAATTTCCTCAAATCCCATAGCAAGTATTTCAAAAAGTAAGCGTACAAGGGTCTACCAAAACTAACCCAAATTTTGGCCTAAGACGGACTAAAGGGGCCTACTTTTAGTCCATGAAGTTCATTAAGGCAACTTCTACTCTGAACTAGGCTAAAGTATCTAAATTCACTTTTAGATGTTAATCAAGACTTAATTAGAACTAAGATAGAAAATTCTACCTAAAGCATGAGCAACTAAGTCAATTACGATTTCAAAATGGCCTAAATGGTACAACTGACCCCAAACATTGAAAATAATACCACCAACATCTAAATCCCATCCCAAATCTAGCATAATATTATAATCATACTACATAATATCTCAATCTATGATGAGGCTAAACCTAGCCTACCTGAACGCCGAAGAAAGCCCGAAGAATCCGCTAAACCAATGATTCTTCCTCTCGAAAAACTTTGGCAAGATGCCATGCTATCAAAATCACAATCTACTTATCAAATAATGATATCCAAATTGCACTATTGTGCTTTGGGTCTAAAAATCACGTAAAATCCCATGTGGGGCTCATTGACGAAATCACACATTTGACACACAACATCCCTCTATGCTCAAGGAATATTTATCCTAAGAAATGGGTGAATTTTGAGTTCTAATAGTGTTAAACTTGAGTCACCAAGCTTTTAGGGATTTTGTAAAAGTATGGGAAAATCATCCATGAAAATAATGGAATCTTACCTCTAATTCGATGAAAATCATGTAAATAAACTTTATGTAAGCTCTAAGATCACCCATAAACATTTTCCCCCAAGATTTCTCACTGTTTAGGGTTCCAACATTTTGGCAATGGATGAAGAATGGAGAAAAATGGGCTAAGTTGGGTATTTATACCCTTCTAAGGAGCACGGGTATCGCTTAAGTGAACTTTTGGTTGCTTAAGAGATACTTGTGCTCTGGCATGCCTATCGCTTACGCAATTAGCCGATTGTTTATGCGATATCTTGCTGCCTGCGCAAGTGTTGCATACACGACAATAATATCGTGTCAGCGATACTTTCCCCACTGCTAAGATATTAGATTAAGAGACACACTTTGTCACTTAAGCGATGCTTGCTGGGGTTTGCTATCTCACTTAAGTGATCAAAGGCATCGCTTAAGCTATGCACCAACATTAGCTGAGTCTCCGCCAACCCTTCGAAATTCATTCAAAATCTTGTATTTGTAAAAAGACTAGGCTACCTTATCAAATTCGACATTCCAGATTCAATGACACAATCAAAATTTTCATCAGAGGTCGTTTTAATGAAAAGTGGGTCCCACACCCACTTACCCTTTTCTCAACTTTTGGCCAATAGTCCAAAATGGATTCGAGAGCCTCGAGACTCAAACCAAGGGTCCTCCTATCCTGAAATCAACATTCCAAAGCTGTTGGAACAGTCAGAATTGGCATACGAGGTCATTTGACTAAAGGTTTTTGTCTAGTATCTAATTTGAACCAGCCAAGTCTTCAAAATAAAGAATTCGCTCTAAAAACTAAATGAACTGCCTGATAACCGAATGATTAGTTCCATCAAATCATAAATGACTTGGGATAGCTATAAGGAAATTTTAAATGGAAAAAATTAGTGGATATACAAAAAATAACTTGGAGGGTCATTACAATATCCACTACTAAAAGAACCTTCATCCGTAAAAGTAAAGGATTAGGATGTACCTGAAGCCTCAAACAGGTAAGGATACTGGGTCCATATCTCGCTGTCGATCTTCCAAGTAGCCTCCTCTACTGGGAGGTGCCTCCATTGAAACTTAACTATAGGAATATCTCTAGTGCGCAATCACCTGAGATCATTAGCCAAAATGAGCACAAGATCCTCCATGAAGGTCAACCGCTCTTCCAACTGGACTGAGTCCTATCGAAGAATATGAGATGGGTCAGGAATGTATCGCCACAAAATGAAAACATAGAAAACCGGATGGACAATAGAAAAATATGTGGGTAAGGCAAACTCATAAGCCACCTCACCAACTGTGTGAAGAATCTTAAAAGGTTTAATATATATGCGGATGCATTTGTCTTTCCTGCAGAACCTCATCATACGCTTTATGGGTAATACATGAAGGAATACTCGATCACCAACTCCAAATCTCAAGGCACAAAGTCTACGATTTGTATAATCTTTCTGCCTACTCCAAGCTGCCCTCAACCTATCCTGAATCACCCTGACTCTATCCAATAACTGCTGAAGCAAGTCGGTACAATAGGGCCTAATCTCAAAAGTCTCAAACCATTCGATTGGAGAATGACATCTCCTACTATATAAAGTCTCAAAATGCTCCATCTTAATACTCGAATGATAACATTTATTATACGCAAACTCTCCCAAGGCTAAGTGTTTCTCCCACTGACCTCCAAAATCCATAACATAATCTAAGAGCATATCTTTGAGAACCTGAATAGTTTGCTTCGCCTGCTCATCAGTCTGAGAATGGAAGGTTTTACTAAGATCGACTTGAGTATCTAACTTCTCCTGAAAAGCTCTCCAAAAGCTAGAAGTTAACACTAAACCCAATCTGAAATGATAGATATAGGCGCACCATGTAAATGGACTATCTCATGAACATAGATACTGTCCAACCTCTCAACATTGAAGGACATCTAAATAGAAATAAAATATGCTGACTTGGTCAGTCGATCCAAAATGACCTAAATACCATTGGAATTACGAGAGATACGAGGTAAACTACTAACAAAGTCCATGATAATATGCTCCCACTTCCACTTGAGAATGGACAACCTCTGAATCAATCCACCAGGTCTCTGATGCTCGACCTTCACTTGCCGACAATATAGATAATGAGCTACAACATTCACCACATCTCTCTTCATACTACTCTACTAATATTGTTGTCTCAAGTATCTATACATCTTAGCTGTACTCGAGTGAATAGAATATATGGAGCTTTGAACCTTATTCAAAATCAACTAAATCAAGTCATCAACCCTCGGAATATAACTACGGCTATCAAATCTCAAAATACCCTCCGAATCTATGGTATCCCTCTTAAACTCACCACTCAACTCCTGTTCACGGATAATGTAAAGTCTCTTATCCACAAACTTATTACTCCAAATCTGCTCAAATAGCGAAGACCTTGCCTCAACACTAGCAAGAATCCTTCTAGGTTGTAAAATATTAAGGCACACCAACAAGTTGGCTAAGGACTGAATGTCCTATGCCAACAACCTCTAAGAAGCTGAAATATAAGCCAAGCTACCCATACTCACTGACTTCTGACTCAAGGCAATTGCTACAGGCCAAACCAATGAAGCTACAAACCTCAATCAGAGATGTAGGTCTGGCCCAATTCTGAATAGCCTCAATCTTTGCCAGGTCTACCATAATACCATCCTTAAACACCACATGCCTAAGGAATGCCACCGACTCAAGACAAAACTCACACTTGGAGAATTTGGCAAAAAATAAATGATCTTTCAAAGTCTGAAACACAATCCTCAAATGTTGCCCATGCTTCTCTTTACTTCTCGTTACACAATGATATCGTTGATGAAAACAATCATGAAGAAATCTAAATAAAGCCTGAACCCTTGGTTCATCGAATCCATAAATGTGGTTGGGGTGTTAGTCAACCCAAAAGACATCTCTAGGAACTCTTAATGGCCATAACGAGTTCTAAAGGCTATCTTCGAAATATCCTCAGTTCGAATCCTTAACCGATGGTAATCGAACCTCAAATTAATCTTAGAGAATATCGTTTCTCCCTAAAGTTAGTCAAACAAACCATCAATGTGAGGCATATGATACCAATTTTTCACCGCCACCTTATTAAGATACCTATAATCAATACACAATAGCATGGAGCCATCCTTCTTCTTCACGAACAACATAGGAGCTCCCTAAGAATACATACTCGGTCTGCTAAAACCCTTACCAAAAATATCCTAATGCTGAGAATTTAGCTCCTTAAGCTTGGCAGGAGCCATAGTGTAAGGTGCTATAAAAATAGGTTGGGTGAGGCTCAAGATAAATAACAAACTCTGTATCATGTACAAGAGGAATACTTGGTAGATTGGTATGGAAAACATCACAAAACTCATGAACTACAAGAACAAAGTCAAGTGAGAGATTTTCCACACTAACATCACGAATATAAGCAAGATAAGACTCACAACCCCTCGGCATAAGCCTTATAGCACAAATATAAGAAATAATCCCTATCGGCTCACGGCTAATCGCTCTCTGCCACACAACTGGGGGTATAGTGGACATAACAAGGTAATGGTCTTGACGAAATAGTCCATGACCGCATGATAGTAGGATAAATAGTCCATGCCTAGAATCATATTAAAATCCACTATGTCTAATATAATAAGATCAACATGAGTATCAATATCTCTAACAGTCACAACATATGATTTGAAAACCCAATCCACTACTAAAAAATAATGACGAAAGTAGATACACATAGTGGCATAGATAATGAATCCTAAGATAACTCTAACTGCGGGGAATAATAAGCAGATACATATGAATAAGTGGATCACAGATCTAACAAAGCAAAATCCAGCTGATGGTACAACAAAATTGTACCAATTATAACAACATCTGAAGACTCAGCCTTGGGTCTAGAAGGTATCGCATACAACTGACTGCCCGTCACCTGGTTGGGCTCCTAATGATCTCTTGTCTTACCTACCTGAGAACATCCATGTACACCATAGAGTCCATCCTTATGACCATTCTTACTACCTCTAACTGAGGGATAAATTACCCTAATAGGTAAAGCATACTGAGCTGAAGGAACAATCGCTCTACGACTGTAGTACTCTCGCATAGAATGACCAAAAACTTCACAAACATGATACGCCCCATGAACTATACCAAAAAGAGGATCTAGCTGGCCCAAAATAACCACCACAACTAGAATAACTAGAAAACGAATCCCTCAAAAACTAGCCGCCACCCTAGCTAGGACGATCACTAAAACTAGACCGACCTTCATTTGTAATTTTGAGTGCAACCTGAACCAATCTACTAGAATGACTCTGAGGATAATATGACTAGTGTGGAGGGTACCTACCCTGAGAACCACTACCTCTGAATTGCGAACCACTATGGCTCCCATGGAAATTGCCTTGATACCATGGCCTCTTATTGTTACCTTCTTGGACCTCCTGATGCATCTCCATCATAACCTGAGACTAGTTCAACACCTCAGTAAAAGACTTACCTATAACAACAAAACTCTATATAAACATGCAAAGAGAAAGTCTCAAACCCTAAATAAAGCAATGAACTCTCTCGCACTTAATAGTCAAAACTAAAGTAGCATACCTAGCTAACTTGTGAAAATGAGCCTTATACACCACAACAGTTATGGAGCCCTACTTCAACCTCAAAAACTTTTTCCTCTAATGATCCCTAAGACTGAGAGACATATACTTCTCCAAGAAGATCTCAGAGAATTTAGACCATGACGAAGAAAAAAATCCAACTGTCCTGGAATCAAGATAACCTCTCCACCAATGTCTAGCTGCCAAGTCCAAGTTAAAATTAGTGTAATCCATAGCACGGGTCTCAAGTAGACCTAAATTATGGAGTATATCCTCATAAGCAATCAAAAACTCATAAGTATCCTTGCTCGGTGCACCAGAAAACCTAGGCGGAGTCAATTGCAAGAACTTACCCAATATCTTCTGCTCCTCAACAGACATAGAAGGTTGGGAAACCACTAGCTGAGTAACTACTGGCTGAGCAACCACTGGTGCAGAAGGGACCTCAACTCTAGGAGCCGTAGTTATAGGTTATGCCCCTACCTTAGTGCCACATAATCTGTAGACTGCACACCATCATGTGGTGCACCATCAACTAACCCCAAAATTTGAACCAAAGCATCCCTTAGCACTAAAGAAGAAATAAATCTCTGTGAAGTTTGGGCTGGTCCCTGGATGATCGCTAGCTATGGCGGATGAATCTCTGGCTCAAGACTAGGAAGAGGGGCTAGGGAAGGACCCTTATCCTGGACCCCATCTTGGGATACATCTTGAGGCTGTCTATTACTTCTAGGTCATCAATGAATAATGATAGAATCTCTCGGCTTGATCTTAGGACCCTTATTTTATGTAGCGATAGCACGCATCCTAGACATCTGTGAAGAGTGAAATCAAAGGAATTCTTTATAAAACAACTTAGACTCTTACCATGAGATGAGTAAAAGAGTGAAGAACTTCTAAGAATGTCCTATATCCTCTCAAAGATATGAAACAGATGTCATCATTCTGATCGGCGGGCTTCTACTTGACACTTACTGTTATACCAACAATACTGGTGAACCTAGGCTCTGATACCAATTATGTCACGATCTGATTTAAGTGTCATGATGACACTTACTATACTTTCGCTAGTAGGTAAGCTAGATTGTATCTTAGAGCTACAAATAATGGGCTATTTTGGTGGAAATGATCTAAACGGTAGGAAATCAACAAGTTTAGACTTATAATTAAACAAGACAGTAAATATAATCTGAAAGATAGATAAAACATAAATAACCATACCACTACCTAGTAGATTCAGCTCAAGAGCTACTATAAATACACAACAAGTTTTGAAATAGTCAAAGATAATCCGTCTCAGGAATAACAGACTAGACATTGATAGATAGAAGAAAAAAAGGGTAACTCTGACTCCAAGAGCTCACCCAATCTCTGAAATACATTCACAACACTAGTGTGAAATCATTAGAAAGAACTAGTACTCGGATCTACATAAAAAGGTATAGAAGTATAGCATGAGTACCAAAACCATAGGTACTCAGTAAGCATTATCGACCAACTGTGCTAAATTATTATATAAATACGATAAAATGCAAGATAAAATAAACTAAGTCAAGATAAAAGGGCAAACCTAGAAATAAACTCCAACACCACTGTGCGTTAATAAATTTATAAATCTAAGAAAATAATGTAAAGATCACACGATTATATCTATTAAATAGGCCCCCATAAGCTAATAAGTGCGGAAAAATAAATAACCTAATGCAGGCCCTCATAAACCTAGAAGGTACAATTAAGGAAAACAAATAATCGAATACCTATAATCTACCAACTGTCCTGCCATGAGCAAAAGTCTATCCGTACCATATTATATCATAAATAACTCTTAATTTCCAGACTTGAACCAATGCTCATATCATCAATATCATAGTCAATTATCGGACTTGAATCAGTGCTCATATCAACAATATCATAGTCAATTATCGGACTTGAATCAGTGGTCATATCATCAATATCATATTCAGTTGCTGGACTTGAACCAGTGCTCATCTCATCAATATCATATTCAATTATCGGACTTGAACCAATGCTCATATCAATATAATTATATTATCAGGTTTACTATAAATAGCATTAACTCCCAAGTAAGCATTTTAAAAAGTAAAACAAGTGCATAAAGGTCTACGAAAAATAGCCCATGTCTTGCCTTAGTCCGATCGAAGAGGCCTACTTCTAGTCCCCAAAGTCCATTAAGGAAACTTGTATCTCAGACTAGGCTAAGGTATCTACTTTTAGATATTAATCAAGCCTTAATTAGTCCTAAGATAGAAAATTCTACCAAAAGTACGAGTAACTAAGTCAATTCCGCCTAAATTATGATTTAAGATGGCCTAAATAGTACAACTAACCCCAAACATTGATAATAATACCACCAACACCTAAATCCCATCCCAAATCTAGCATAGTATTATAATTATACTAAAAAATAGCTTAATCTATGAAGAGGATAAACCTTGCCTACCTGGACGCCGAAGAAAGCCTGAAAATCTGTTAAACCAATGATTCTCCCTTCTGAAAAGCTTCTGTAAGATACCATGCTATCAAAATCACAATATACTCATCAAAATAAGAACAACATATCCATATTGCACTATTGTTCTTTGTGTCCAAAAATTACATAAAATCCCATGTGGGGCCCGTTGATAGAATCACCTATTCGAGACCAACATAATGCCTCTCTATGTAAGAAAAATTTATCCTAAAAATGGGTGTATTTCGAGCTCAAATAGTTCTAAACTTGAGTCACCAGGATTTTAGGGATTTAGCAAAAGCATGGGAAAATCAACCATGAAAATAATGGAATCTTACCTCCAATTCAATCTAAAATCATGTAAATAAACTTTATCCAAGCTCCAAGATCACCCACAAACATTTTTACCCAACTTTTCTCACTTTTTAGGGTTCTAATAACTTGTAAATGGATGAATATTGGAGGAAAGCGGGCTAAGTGGGGTATTTCTACCCTTCCTAGGTGCTCGGGTATCTCTTAAACAAACTTTTGGTTGCTTAAGCGATACTTATGCTAAGTCACACCTATCGCTTATGTGATATCTGTCTACCTATGCAAGTGTTGCGTACACGACAATACTATCGTATACACAATACTTACCCTACTTCTAAGCTATTCACTTAAGTGACATACTTTGTCGCTTAAGCGATGTTTGTTGAGGTTTTACAGATCACTTAAGTGATACACCAACACCAGCTGAGACTTGGAGAAATTTTAAGTCTCGTCCAATCCCTCGAAATTCATACAAAATTTCATATACACAAATACACTATGCTACCATATTAAATTCAATGTATCAGAGGGCAGTCAAAATTTCTATCTGAGGTCATTTTGATAACAAGTCTTACTTCCACTTGTCATTTTTCTTAACTTTTGATCAATAGCCTTAAATGAGTTCGGGGCGTCGGAACCTGGACCAAGGGTCCTTTTAGCCTAAAATTGATATTTCAAAGCTGTTGGAATAGTTTAAATTGACATACGAGATTATTTCACTAAAGTTTTTATCGGTAGCCAATTTGAACCAGCGATGACTTCAAAATAAAAAATTGACTCTAAAAACTAAAAGAACTGACCGGTAACCTAACTATGAGTACCAACAAGTCAAATGACTTGGGGCAGCTATAGAGAAGCTCTAAATGGTGAAAATACAAAAAATGACCTGGAGAATCATTACATCACTATTCGTGTCGTGTATTAAAATGTTCTATTCTTGCATTCAACCACTCCATTTTATTGTGGGGATCGTGGAGCATAAAAGTTATGAATATTACCTTGTTTGTTACAAAAGGTTTCAAACTCTTTATTCTCAAATTCTCCTTCATGATCATCTCTTGTAACATAAATGTAGTAGTTTTTATTCCTTGAACCGTTTCACAGAAAACTTTAAAATTCTTTGAGGTATTATCTTTATTAGAGAGAAACATAATCCAACTAAATCAAGAATAATCATCAATAATCACAGATGCATATCTTTTATCACCAATGCTTGTAGTACTAATGAGACAAAAAAGATTCAATGAAGTAGTTGCAATGGTTTAGTAATAGATACAATATCTTTGACCGGAAAGAAATTTCTAGTTTTGCTTACCAAGTTGACAAGCATCACAGAAGTGAGTCTTCTTAAAGACAACCTTTGAAATATCAATTACTAGCTCATGTTTGGCTAGTTTTTCAATTAGTCTCATACTTGCATGGCCATGCCTTTTGTGCTAAATTCAAGGATATTCAGACATAGAGGCCAGATAGATGTATCCTTCTGTACTTTTGATAGAGTTTAGAACATATATATTTCTATGTCTATTTCCAGAAAGAAGCTAATTGTCATGCATTTCAATAATACACCCATCTTTTCTGAACTTTTCAAACCAACATCACATGACTTATTTATACTCAGCAGAGTGTACTTCAAGCTTTTAACTAGATAAAAATTAGTAATATTGCATGATTCATTAATGGAGACAGTACCACTACCGATTACTTTGACTTTGGAGTTTTCTTCAAAGCTTATATCACCTCCATCAATGTCAGCAACAGATTTAAATAAGCTTTTATTTTTTGTCATGTGGTTTTAACACCCACTATTGAGATAGCATTTTTCTTTACACTTTGAGTGGTGTTCTTGTAAAATGAATATATTACTTAATTTTTGGTACCCAAGCATTTTTGAGTCCCCTAGAGTTAGAATCTGAATTTGCATAATGAATTTTTAATTTCCAAATTCACTTGTCAATATTTCTATAAGGAAATTTGTAATTGTAATACTTGTAACCAGGTTTACCACAATGATAAACAAAAAATATGAGAGTATTCTCCATTGATTGAACTAGTATGATAGGTATTATGGCTATGAGTGGTCTCGCCGATCATTTTTTTAAGTTAGTTGACTACTGAAATCCTTCACAACTATAATATTTACTATCATATGTAGATTTACCACTGTTAGATTTTCTATTAGCTGGCTTAGATGAGTTAGTTGACTGATTTGATTTGAAAATTCTGTGACTAGACATTTCAAAAATTGTTGAGTTTGATTTTTAACTCATCAATTTCTTGTAATTTTTTTCCATTTCACAAACCTCAACTTTAATTTCTAGTCTTTTTTTCCTTAATAAAGCTCTTGTTTCTTCACGAGCTCTATTTAAATCAACTATGGCACGATCCAAAAGGTTTCATAAATTTAACTACTTCTTATAGGATTTAGTTCTTACCTAATTAGATTCTCCAATAGTCATGAAGCAAATATCTCAAATGTTGTCATTTTTATTTTTAGAGCGGACTTCATCTCTCCAGCCAAAAGGTTTTTGACCTCCTTTAGATGGTCGGTCGTCTTCTAGATTTTCGACAATCATATGTAATGTGATCATATTTACCACAGTTATAAAATTTACCTTTATTCCTTTTGTATTCAATAGTTGCTTTTCTTTTGAGTGATTTGATTTTCCTCTTCTTTGATTTCTGAATATCATATACTTGTCAACAATAAGTCTTAGTGATAAGAGCAAGTTCATTTTCATTGAAAGTATCATTTTCTTTTTCACTTGTACCCTTGAATGCCATAGTCTTCTTCTTTTTATCTTGCATTTGATCCTTCTTATTTAGGTGTCTTTTTAAAGGCAATGAGATCTCTCTTAACTTTATCATGAGTTATCTTGTTCAGATTTATACTTTGAAGGGCCACAACTTTAGAGAGCCATTGAAAAGGCAAACTTTTGAGAATTCTGGTCATTTGATCAGATATAGGATAAGCCTTTTTTACCTGCTTTGAGTTCACCAATGATTTTGTTAAATTTAGCAAATGTTTCTACAATGAATTCTCCATCCTTCATTTAAAATTATTCATATTCATAGACTAGAAGTTTGACAAGAGTTTGCTTGACTTTCTTAGCTCCTTCATATGTAACTTCAAATTTCTTTGACAGTTTCACAATTAGAGATCTTCCCATATTCTTCATCACTGATGGACTTATATAATACATTCTTTGACTTTGAATAAATTTGAATAATTTCAACTATTTTCTTCAATGTAGTCTTCCAAAGCTAAAGTTTTGTCAGTTGATATTTGACCATCATCTAATTTATTTCCATCTTAATTGGCAGGGACAAATGAAAGATCACCAAGCTTGATCACCTTTCATACCTTGGCATTATAGGACTTAATGTAGTTTTCCCTCCTTATCTTCCAATGAAGAAATATTTTTTTTTTGAAGAAAGAACGTCTAGTTTGAGATCTTCTTTGTTAAAATAGGGTTGCAATAACTGTTTAGGTCATACTTTGCTGTTAAGCAAATAGATATGAATCTAGGCTCTAATACCAATTGAAAGTAGTAAGATGAGAAAGTGAATTACTTTGTTTTATTTGTCAGTCGATTAACCCTGATGGTCAGTCAACTTCTGAAACAGTGTAGTGAAACCAATATACATAGTAAAACAAAAATTATGAAAGTAAACTTGACAACTAATATTTTATACTGGTAGAAATCCCTAATATGTCTTACTCGAGTTCCCTTGGGTTGCAAAAAATTTTATACTAGATCTTTTTGACAAATCAAAATTACAAGAATTAAGTTAAGCTTTTTGGCATTAAGTAACATTCTTTTTCTTTTCTTTCTTTGATATAAAGTCTCACAGACTATGTGTTTCTTTCCTCTCTTTTTGAGTACACAGTAAACTTCAAGAGAATACAATGCTTAATGAAAGTAGAATAAAGAGTTAGAAAAGATTGAGACAAATGTATATCTTTTCCTTAATCTTCAACCCCATAAATACTAAAGATAGACTTACTAGCCATTCGAAAAATCTGAAAATAAAAGGCAATCCAAGATATTTATTCTTTGGAAATGAAATGTGAAATATCCTATTTTCAAGAATAAGGTTGAGTCATATTAATTATCCTTAACTACTCAAATTCCATTTCCTTAGAAGTTTGCATTGCCTTTAATGTTTGGTGCAAGTCTTGAAACTCCTTTAACTTGATGCAAGATGCTGTAATTAATTCTTGAAGGAGTGAGATATTTCTTTTCCTTTTTGACAACGGATTTGATATTTCTTGCTTTTGCTCTTTAGCCACGAATCCCTGATTATTTTCTTTATCATAATCTTGCATGGATTCATTTGTTAAAATTAAAAATTATCACAATTAATCATAGTACACTACAACTTAGAAATTTAGTGACACGCTATCATTATTTTTTTTAATATGAGAAGCTTGAACATGATTATGACATTTTAAGCATAGATATAATTCTTAATTTTTATTTTTGATATTTCTTAATTTTTTATGTTATTCATATTTCATTTTCAATTCGTTCGTTGATAATAGCCTACATCCAAATATCTTTAATGCTTTATCGCACAAAAGAAAAATACTTTAAGTTACCTTAAATAAATATTTCTTCATTTTTAAAAAAATGAAAAGATAGTCTCTATTCTACCTCAATATTGATAGTATTGAGATGTTCTATATATACATAAAAGCAAAAGTAAAAGTAAGACAAGAAGCAAAGTGACAATACAAGAATAAGTCAAGTGGAAATTTTAAGACAAAATTAAAAAACGTGTAGTAAAATTTTGAATTGAAAGATTAAGTATTTAAATTTGAAATACATAATTTTCTTTTTTAAAAAAATTATTACCTTAATAGATATAAATTCATAATTGAATAGTTCTAATAGACTCTTACTTTTTTAAATCAATATCTTATAAAATTTAAATTATATATATATATATATATATATATATATATATTATCTAATTGGATTCTCCAATAGTCATGAAGCAAACATCTCAAATGTTGTCATTTTTATTTTTATAGCGGTCTTCAACTCTCCAGCCACTGAAAGTTTTTTGACCTCCTTTATATGGTCGTCTCCTGGATTTTGGACAATCATATGTAATGTGACCATATTTACCACAGTTATAATATTTACCTTTATTCCTTCTGCATTCAACAGTTGCTTTTCTTTTGAGTGATTTGCTTTTTCTTTTCTTTGATTTCTGAATATCATATAGTTGTCAACAATAGGTCCTAATAATAAGAGAAAGTTCATCTTCATCGAGAGTATCATCTTCTTCTTCACTTGTACCCTTGAATGCCATAGTCTTCTTCTTTTTATCTTACATTTGATCCTTCTTATTTAGGTGTGCCTTTTTAAAGGCAATAAGATCTCCCTTAACTTTATCATAATTTATCTTGTTTAGATTTATACTTTCAAGGGCTACAAATTTAGAGAGCCATTGAAGAGGAAAACTTTTGAGAATTCTGGTCATTTGATCTGATATAGGATAAGTCTTTTTTGCTGCTTTGAGTTCACTAATGATTTTGTTAAATTTAGCAAATATTTCTTCAACGGATTCTCCATCCTTCATTTTAAATTATTCATATTCATAGACCAGAAGTTTGACAAGAGTTCGCTTGACTTTCTCAGCTCCTTCATATGTGACTTCAAATTTCTTCCACATTTCTTTGACAGTTTCACAATAAGAGATCTTCTCATATTCTTCACCACTGACGACCTTATATAATACATTCTTTGCCTTTGAATAAATTTGAATAATTTCAACTATTTTCATCAGTGTAGTCTTCCAAAGCTAAAGTTTTGTCAGTTGATATTTGACCATCATCTAATTTATTCTATCTTAATTGGCAGGGACAAATGAAAGATCACCAAGCTTGATCACCTTTCATACCTTGGCATATAGGACTTAATGTAGTTTTCCCTCCTTATCTTCCAATGAAGAAATATATTTCTTTGAAGTAAGAAGGTCTAGTTTGAGATCTTCTTTGTTAAAATAGGGTTGCAACAACTGTTTGGGTCATAGTCTTTTCTTACTTTGCTGTTAAGCAAATAGATATGAATCTAGACTCTGATACCAATTGAAAGTAGTAAGATGAGAAAGTGAATTACTTTGCTTTATTTGTCGATTAACCCTGATAGCTAGTCAACTTCTGAAATAGTGTAGTAAAAGCAATATACGTACTAAAACAAAAATTATGAAAGTAAACTTGATAACAAATATTTTATACTGGTTGAAATTCCTAATATGTCTAACTCGAGTTTTCTTAGGCTGCAAGAAATTATACTAGATCTTTTTGATAAATCAAAATCACAAGAATTAAGTTAAGCTTTTTGACATTAAGTCACATTCTTTTTCTTTTCTTTCTTTGATATAAAGTCTCACCAACTGTGTGTTTCTTTCCTCTTTTTTTGAGTACACAGTAAACTTCAAGAGAATACAATGCTTAATGAAGGTAGAATAAAGAGTTAGAAAAGGTTGAGACAAGTGTATACATTTTTTTTAATCTTGCATCCTATAAATACTAAAGATAGACTTACTAGCTATTCGAAAAATTTGAAAATAAAAGAAAATCCAAGATATTTATTCCTTGAAAATGGAATGTGAAATATCTTATTTCTAAGAATAAGGTTGAATCATATTACTGATCCTTAACGACTCAAATCCCATTTCCTTAGAAGTTTGCATCGCCTTTAATGTTTGGTGCAAGACTTGATACTCCTTTTCCTTGATGCAAGATGCTGTAATTAATTCTTGAAGGAGTGAGACATTTCTTTTTCTTTTTACAGCGGATTTGATATTTCTTCTTTTTGCTCTTTAGCCAAGAATCCCTGATTATTTTCTTGATCATAATCCGGCATGGATTCATTTATTAAAATTAAAAATCATCATAATTAATCATAGTATACAACAACTCACAAATTTAGTGACACGATATCATTATTTTTGGTAATGTGAGAAGCTTGAACATGATTATGACATTTTAAGCATAGATCTAATTCTTAATTTTTATTTTTGACATGTTTTAATTTTTTCTGTTATTCATATTTCATTTTCAAAATTCGTTCGTTGATAATAGCCTACATCCAAATATCTTTAATGCTTTATCGCACAAAAGAAAAAGACTTTAAGTTACCTTAAATAAATGCTTCTCTATTTTTGAAAAATTGAAAAGATAGTGTCTATTCTACCTCAATATTGATAGTATTGAGATGATCTATATATACATAAAAGCAAAACTAAAATCAAGACAAGAAGCCAAGTGTCAATACAAGAATAAGTCATGTGGCAATTTTAAGACAAAATTAAAAACATGTAGTAAAAATTTTGAATTGAAAGATTAAGTATTTAAATTTGAAATACATTATTTTATTTTTATAAAAATCTTTATCTTAATAGATATAAATTCATAATTGAAGAGTTCTAATAGACTCTTATTTTTTTAAATCAAAAATCTATTAAAAATAAAAAATAATATATATATATATATATATATATATATATATATATATATATATTCTCTTTTTAACATAATAATAATAAAGAATAATAGAAGGAGGAGTGAGTATGGTGGATAAAAAAATAAATGAAAGATAAAAATAAAAAATAATAATAAATAATACATGATTATAACCCAAGTAGTTCTACTAGTAATAATTATAAAAAAATATCGTGATTATCCCAAGTGATCAGGATTTTCAACAATTAAAAAGATTGTGATATTATTTAGTTGATGCCACTTTTAGTCCAGCTGATCATAACTTTTGGCAAATAAAAAAGATATTCTATAAATGTATGAAGACTTTGTATGTGTTTTACACAAAATGGATAGTGTATTTCAACAGAAATAAAATACATCTGTATTTTTGAATTTGAATTGATAAGGACATCTCTCAACAATATCAACCTTATTTTAATTTAAGATAGAAGAAATTTTTAGACTCAAAAGTATAAGCCATAATATGATTATGATATTTTATAATTCTATCTTTTCTAACAAGAAGTTTTGATCTGAAAAAGATAATATCAACCACTTTGAGTTAATTTACTTTTATTTTTTCATTTTATACTATTCAATTTGTTCATTGGCTTATTAGACCTTTTTAATGAGGTGCTAGCCTAAAATAAAGTATTTAAATAAAATTTTTGGATATTTATTTGGCCTTAAAGAAAATACGTGGCCTTTGGTTGGGACATTGTATTTTTAAACTCAATGTGTAAGTTATAAGATAATTATGATATTTTAGAATTAAATCTTTTTAACAAATTACTATTACATTCAATTTTGAATTTGAAATAAATTTTAATTTTTATGAATTTTTGAATTTTCTAATATTTTTTTTATATATATACCCTTCAGTGACACATATACCAGTGTAAGGTTTCTTCTTTCTCTATTATTAATCATTTACAAATATTTATTTATCTCAAATCTTTCAAGTTTTCTATTGTTTGTGTGCTTAACTATTTTTGTTTATACATTCAGTGTAGCAATGATAAAATTTTTATTCTTATGTTTAATACTAATAAAGTCATATTTATGTCCTTTCTTATTCGTTTTATTCAAAATAATACCATATTATCAGTATATAAAAATAAGAATCTTTACAAATTATATTTTAATATATATTTTTTTGTTATTGAGAATTTCTACAATGGATAAAAAGATTTTAGGTAATAGTGCTCATCAAACTTCTTTTAATAACTATCAAAGTATGTTGATGTTTAACTTAGTTTTTAAATTATTTTATTTTTATTTGTGATTAACATTATAACTATTTTTATTATAGATAAATCTATCATGGATAAAAAGATTATAGGAAATTATCAGTAAATTTTTTTATTTAATTATAAATATATATTGTTCATGGTTAATTTATTTTTGAATTATTTTATTGTTATTTATGATTACCATTATATTTATCTTTTGAAATAAATGTACCTACTAAGGATGAAAAAAATAAAGATAAGGCTCATTAGATTTCTCTGAATAATTACAAGGGTATGTTCTCATACTTGATCTAATTTTATAGTGATTTTATTATTTTTTGTGATTAATATTATGTTTATATTTTTTCATAGATTTATCTAAGGAAACTGAAGTTTTTAAAAATTTTATGCACATAAATTTCTCCAAAATGTGAAATGAATATTTAAGAAATTAGCAAGTACTATTAAGAATCGAAAGATACAAAGGAGATTTATCAGACAATTTATATAAAGAATGAATCCAAATATATTTGTATGTGCATAAATATTATTATATCATTTTTATTCGTCTTAATATATTTCTATGTCACATTTACACATCTACTCTCTCCTAATAAAGTTATAAAATAGATTTATAAGCATCTAATTATCGCAATTGATTTATTTTTTTCATGATTTTACTTGCAAATATACATTTATATATAAAAAAAGTATTTATTGATTTTGTTTGTCAGTTAAATTTTTTAAAATCATACAACTAAAATCTCAATAAACAACAAATCAAATGAACATTAAAAGTCAATATTAACAATCGACTAATTTTAGATAGTGAGCAATGCAATAAAGAAAATTATAGGTTAATCTTTGGATAATTATATGATTCGTTATTTTTTTGTCATATGATTAGATAATGGGATTATGTGGAAGGAGAGTTTTAGAGTGTTGAAGAGGGGTGAAGTATGGGAGGGGAGAAGGGTGGCACGGTGGCGGCGAAGGAAGAGTACATAGTTCAATTAAATTAATTGTACTATGTAATTTTTTGAATTATTTATTATAAACTATATTTAATATTTCTTAATTAATTAATTTAAATATATTAATGTGCTACAATGAAAGTTAATTTGTTCTTTTGAATTGATAAATAACATTTTTAATGATTTATTTCTTAAAATATTCCACACATCGCACGGGTACCTATACTAGTTAAATATTAATTATGAAATTTGAAATAAAATTCAAAGTTATAATTTCGTAACTAACTTAATCAATGTTTCTTTCGGAAGAATAAACACTTCTGAAAAGAAATTTGGGGTTTGTATCCTTAAATGAAAGTGAAAAACTGGAGTTTTAACCTACATGTTCAAAAATATCATAAATAGTTAAATACTATAATATAGTAAATGAATTTGATTGCATTCATTAATTTTGATTCAATTCTTATATTTATTTTTAAGAATTCATTTAATATGTATACATTATTCTAAAACTTAGTAACTCAATAAAATTAAATTTAAATTTATAAATTTCAAAGTTTGGTTTGATTTCTACATGTTATTAACTAATGATGGATGGTCAAAGTATTTTTTAGAAGTAATTAATTATGATGAGAATCATTTTATCATCTCTTTGTCGTATGTATCTTCTTGCATGGAGATTAATATACTATAGTGATGAAATTTGACTATTATCGTACCTCAACCAAATTGATAAAAAGGAATTTAAGAAGACAAAGCAAGGACAAAACTTTCAAATAATTTGAGGTTCAAAATGACAGTAATATATAAAAGGCGGTTTTAATTTACAGTTCATAAAATTAAACATGATCAAAATAAATCAATACTTCATTTGCTTGGATTAACGATAAAAGTAGGATAACATAAAAATTTCGAGTCAAAGAAACTTAGATGATATCATAATGCTTTGATTTCTTTTAATGTATTTCCTAGACAAGAAGTTATCAGAGTCTTCCAAATGTAATTTCCCTACACAATCACATACACCAATTGTATATGTTAATCAATTATTTTTTTGATAGAATTCTGGAGCTTGGTTGGAAGATTATTATCAAGATATTAAATAGTCAATTTCTTTTTAAAATGATTTTTTTCATCAAATGAATAAAATCATCTCTCTCCTCTTCATTTGACTCTCTTTCGCATAATTCTGTTGTATATATTCAATATGATTTTGAGTATAAATGGTAGAAGTTACTCTACCTTACTAATTGATTGAGTCGATGGTTAAATTATATACCTGAAAAAAGTGTAAGAAAATAAAAAATGAGAGAACTCTAAGATTAAAATTGCTTTATGATCAAACATTATGAAAACATTTTTAAAATGGTTAGAATCAAAGTCAAAGTCTAAAGCTTCTTTAAGCTTATCCAAAAAGAGAAGTACATTGTTATAAAAAAATTTACAAGATACATTGTGAGAAAATGTAACTTTTTAATTCTTTTGTAACTGTGTCTTTTCAATTCTCCTTGACGGATGAATTCATTTGATGAGATAATTCTTAATGAGTTAATTCATTCCTTGAATGGATGAATTTATTTGGTGAGATAATTCTTGATGGGTTAATTCATTCAATTCACCATCAACTCACTCTTGTAATAGTCTTTGTTCCTCACCTATATAAACCGCTCTATTTGAGAACAAAAGATACACCAACAAAGTAAAAGAAAAATATCTTCCTCCTAAGTTCTATACTTTTGGGCAATAGTTTTGAGCAACCTCCAAACTTCCAGTCATGAGTGCACGTGTTTTGAAGTAGCTGTGGAACCTTGGGTAGCGATCGGCTAGAAGGATTTGCACCGAAATCGAGCCGAAATCGCTTTCAAGGCAGTGGCTTGCCACGACACAACATTTGTGACTATTTATTATAATTATTAATTACAGTTCCATATCAATATTGTAGTACTCTCAGCTATAATAGCTTATTAGGGGTATATCGATTAAAGGACTACTTCCCACAGTGACAGTCTCAGTCTCAATCTCAATAATAAAACTCAGTGACAGTCTCAGTCTCAATCTCAATAATAAAACTCAGATAGTTCTACAGAATCTAGACGGTCAGATACAGTCACCCAGTACAATACGGAACTCAGCTAGTTCCATCGGAATCTAGACTGTTAGATATAGTCACTCAGTATCAGTTTCTTCAGTTATCAGTGACTCATGATATCAGTATTCAGACTCAGTAGTCAGTATTATTATGAATTCAGTTATAATTACTTATTCATGCATATATTCTTGCGTTTATGTTATACAGTCAGTTAGTATTGTTCATGCATTTGAACTCTTTGCATTCAGCCTACCTCACTAGCATACCAGTATATTCAATCGTACTGACACATTTGCACTATGGTGTTTTATACCATAGGTTCAGAAGTACGAGCTCAGACCATTAGTAGCATTCCAGTTTCAGCAGTCAGAGTCAGCAGTGAGTCCTCATCATTCGAGGATGTTATGATTTGATTAATTCACTTCTACAGTACTTAGTTTATTTCAGTAGCTAGAGTTAGTTGGGGACATGTTCCATCAACTCTTTATTCATATAGTACAGTGTTAGAGGCTTTCAGACTAGAGTATGTTCAGACAGTTATTTCAGTTATTTTGGCATTGATATACCGTATTTTCAGATGTTGTGTTTTATTAGATATTTGAATATTATGGCCTTTCAGCTTTTTATTCTGTATTTATACAGTATGTTATGCAGTGCTCAGTTACAGATATCAGTCATAGGTTAGCTTGTGGTTCTTCGGGGTCATGAGCATAGTGTGACGTTTTGGGTATCAGATTTGGGGCGTTACAGATAAAGTATGCAAATTGAGAAAATCCTTATATGGAGTTAAGCAGTAACCTAAGCCGTGGTATGAAAAATTTAATTTCACATTAATAGATAATGGCTTTGTTGTTAATTCATCTGATACTTGTGTTTATTCTAAAATGATAGGATCAGACTGTGTGATTATATACTTATATGTGAATTACATGTTAATCTTTAGCTCTAATGTGAATGTTGTAAATGAGACTAAGAAATTTTTATTTTCTAAATTTGAAATCAAAGACCTTGGAGAAGCTATTGTGATTTTTGGAATAAAAATCAAAAGAACTATTAATGGTTTCTTTTTGTCTCAATATCATTATATTGAAAAGATGTTGAAAAGGTTTGATTGTTTTGATATAGTTTCAGTGAGAACTCCTTATGATTCTAGCATACACTTGAAATAGAATAAAGATTCTAGTGTTTCTCAAACTGAATATGCAAAAATGATTGGGAGTGTAATGTTTACCATGAACTATACTTGGCCTGGTATAGCTTATACTGTTAGTAGATTGACTAGATATACTCATAATCCCAGTAGTGTACATTGGCATTCTCTTCATCGCTTGTTAAGGTACTTGAGAGGTACTATAGATTGGTGCTTGTCTTTTAATAAATTTCCTATTATTTTAGAAGGTTTTTGTGATACAGACTGTGTGACTGGCAATGATGAAGTTAGCTCGACCAGTGGCTATGTGTTTACTTTGGGTACAGGTGCTATTTTGTGGAAGTCTTCAAAGCAGACTTGTATAGCACGTTCTACCATGAAATCTAAATTCATTGCTCTCGAGTTGGTAGGGCAAAAAGCTGAGTGGCTGAGAAATCTTTTGACAGATATGCCTTTATGGGGAAGACAAATGTTACCAGTCTCTTTACATTGTGACTCACAGGTGGTAATCGGGATTGCCAAAAATAGTGTATATAATGGTAAAAAAGAGACATATTTACATTAGACATGGTGCAGTTAAATAATTGTTGAAACATGGTGTTATTTACTTAGAACATGTAAAATACGAAAGAAATTTGATGGATCCTATGACCAAGGGTCTTACAAGGAAAATAGTCCTTGAATCGTCAAGGGGGATGGGGCTAAATCCCATGGATTGAGGTAATATGGTGGATACCCATTTGCGGTCAAACGAATCCATATAGGCCTTAAATAAACGCTAATATCCTATACCTATGGCGTGAGGTAGTGTATTATAAGGTTGAGTTTATTTTTGCTCTTAATGATCCATAGCCTTAAGATGGTCTATTAGATAGACTTGATGGATCACCTACGTGAGTGTAAAAGGTTGGTCACCTTTTTATGAAAGACTTGAATTATCTTTCTAGAGCACTCATGAGACCTAAGCTTTGTATGCATGACCATAAAAGTACTTTGTAGTATCGCGAAGGTTGCTTAAAATCAAGGATATGGTATGTGTTATGGGGGTCTTAACTTATGTCCATCTAGTTCAAGAGTACTTCAATTTTTGGATATTTGTTGTTGCCTCATATCACTACGTGTCAATTCAAATCGAAAGATATTGACACTTAAGTACATGTTCCTTTTATTTGCCCAAAAGTGTTTTTATTCTTTTGTCTTTGCATTTGTGGGGAATTAAAAGCATTTTTAATAAATGGTTAGAATGCAAATTCAAAGTTTAAAGCTTCTTTAAGCTTATCCAAAAAGAGAAGTCCAAATACATTGTTATCAAAAACATTTACAAGATACATTGTGAGAAAATGTAACTTCTTCATTCTTTTGTAACTGTGTGTTTTCAATTCTCCTTGAACGGATGAATTCATTTGATGAGATAATTCTTGATGAGTTAATTCATTCCTTGAACGGATGAATTCATTTGGTAAGATAATTCTTGATGAGTTAATTAATTCAATTCACCATTAGGTCACTATTGTAACATCCTTTGTTCCTCACCTATATAAACCACTCTATTTGAGAACAAAAGATACACCAACAAAATAAAAGAAAAATATCTTCCTCCTAAGTTCTCTACTTTTGGGCAATAGTTTTGAGTAATCTCCAAACTTCCATCCATGAGTGCTCGGGTTTGGAAGTAGCTGTGGAACCTTGGGGAGCGACTGGCTAGAATGATTTACATCGGAGTCTGGGCAAAATCGCTTTTAAGGTAGTGGATTTCCACGAAATAGAATTTGTGATTATTTTATTATAATTATTAATTTTAGTTCCATATCAATATTGTAGTTCTTTTTCCAACACATTACTTTATAAATAAATAAATCAAATGACAAATAAACTAGCATTTTTGAGTTATTGTTAAGTCTTTGGTTCTGATGATTGACAAATTCATAGTTTAGGACCTGTTCCCAAAGCCCTTGTTATGATGACTAAGGCATTTTACATAGTAGGGAATAAATTGGGCTCACTGGTCGCTGTCACAGTCAACTTTCCAGCTGACACATAGTACAAAAGTTGGTGAAAAGCTGCTGCCACCTTTTTCCCTCAACCAATGAGATTGCTTCTAGGGTTTTCCTGTGTAACAATATATAATACTCATCTTTCACAATAAAAAAACCAACACTTCCATATACTCACAATTAAAGATCTTTCTGAAGAATCGCAGCGTTGCAAATTAAAGGCTGAAACTGTAATAAAAAACCTGTTGTTCATTGAGTTGATCTTTACTTCCTTGTTATAGTTGAGTCTTTGTAATTGTGTAAAAATTCTACCTATGTTGATTATGATTATAGTAGGTATGGTGTACCCTCGCTTGTTGTAATCATCTAGAGTTAGTTTATTGAGTCAAGCTAGAGTTAACTTGAGGAGTCCAGTTAGAGGTAGCTGGAGGTAGAAGCAGTAGAGTTACTGCCTTGTTTCCTTGTAATAGAGTTATTGGTAGGATACAAGGGATTAGGAGGCTAATCCTTGTAGTTTGTATTCAAGTGGTTGCTTGAATATAGTGGAGTTGAAATCCTGGAGTCAAGTCGTGGTTTTTATCCCTTGAGCAAGGAGTTTCTACGTAAAAATCTCATGTCTTTACTTATTGTACTCCTGCACTACTTACTGCATTTACCTTTTATTTCTCGTTGCGTGTGTGACTCTGGAAACAGTTCCCTAAGTCGGGGAGCAATCCACCCCACAACCTTCATTTAGTATCAGAGCAAGTCTTCCATAATAAGGCTAACACCTTGGAAGGATCCTGAGAATGAGAGGCTTCACAAGCTACTTACACCTAAAAAATTAGTGAAACAACTTGGATTGCACTCGAAGCTTTGGATAGATCTGAGGATTTGTCCAAAAAAGGGAAGCAGAGGGTCACCAAATAGTGCAAATGGAAAACTGAGGCTGACAATATTGCTTGTAAGGTGCTTACAGCTTGCTGGAATGACTCATCAAGTGAATCAACAAAGTCTGAGCAAAGAAAAGACTTTCCCAGCATTTCAATAAAAGAAAAGGTGCAAGTATCTGATTCACTTCTTTCCTTGATGGAAGACTTAGATAAAATGATAGTAGACCTACGACTTTCTTGGATATCAAAGAGAATCTGAAGGATTAATCCCTTAACAAGCTGAGAGTTCTTTCCTCTACACTAATTGGCTCTTTAAATGAGATAGCTGAGGGCAAAAGAAATTTAAAGGAAGCCCTCAAGAAGTGTGAATAAGAAGTCATTGAGTTGAGTGTTCAAGTTACAGAACTCACAAGTAAAAAAGAAAAACTAAAGGATGATCTAAGCTCGTGCGAAGAAGAGTTAGTTGAACTAAGTCTACAAGTGGCTGAGTATCAAGCTACTTGTAAGAATCTCATATGTGAAAATGATATCCTGAGTAAGCAACTAATTGATATTACCAAGTTAGTGTCCAAAGGGAAGGTAGAGGGAAGAAGCAGACAGTTTCAGTTGGAAGAGGAATTAGCTGAAGTTAAAGGTAACATAGTTGCATCTCTCGAGAGGTATTCCATTCTAGAAAATGAACTGACTAGAGTAAAAACCAAACTTACAAAGGCACTCACATAGACTTCCTCATCACAAGCTCTTGCGACTTTCACCAGTCAAGATCTAAATAGCTGGAGTGGTTTTGAGTTCTACTGTCATGGTGAAGGTTCTAAATATACTCTTAGGCACACAAGAGGTAAGGATTCACTCAAGCTCACAATGTGAAAAGTATGGTCACTCAAGAAAAATATTCTCCTTCACAGAGACAAATCAGAGAGAGATGGGCAAACTTACAGCTCTAAAAAAGGAGAAAAAAAGATTATCTAGCTGGACCAAGAAGAAGCTAATTTATCCTCTATCCTCCTATCGAGAACTCAGACTGAAATAGATTTCCAAGACTAGTAACTGATTTGTGATGAAGGGCAATGCAAATGGGAACAACTAATGCAGGGGTTATTAGAGATGGCTGCCCAGGACATATACTGATAGAATGAAAGAGTACCTCTTGAAAACAAGACCTAGAAGGAGGAAAAGTTTCTTATATATACTTTTTGTTCCTTAAGAATATTTATAGGGAACTGGTTGAGAAAGGACTGAGAAAACAAAACCTAGGTACTTCAGAAAAATAGTGACTGTTTTTAAAAGACCCTCCTTGGTGGCTATGAAATAGTAACCAGGTATCATAGCTGGACATTAACATACATATCTAATTCAGTATCATATCTTTGAAGATATACACACATGGAAAGAAAAGAGGCTATAGGAAAGAGTTGTAAGATAACACAAAGTCACTAGAATATTTGTCCTTGATAAAGGAACTAGGTTCCTAATTAGGTTAGTACCACTTATCATTCTTAAATAATGACTGCTTAAATATTTAATGATTGTGCCATGTAATTTTTCTGTCACACTCAAAAGAAAGTCATATGTCTTCTAATCTCATCAATCTCGTCCATCTAGGACACATATCCTCAGAATAATCATGAACTTTAATCACAACCATTTTCTCATGTTGTAAATGCCAAAACCATAATTAATTTCTCTTCATTTTTAATAAAATATCTCTCTCTCACCAAGTCTCATCAGATCCCCAACTGCTCAGAGATACTATTTCTTTTGCCACTCACCGATACTTTTTTTTGCAAAAAAAGGAATTTTTTCCAATCATGCATAAAAAGGTAGGAGCTTCAGGCTAGACTAAACCTAGTACCAAACCTTTACTTCCACCCAAATTCTATTTATCAGGTAATAGGAGAGGTAGTCTTTAAATTACTAAAGGAAGAGAAGTATGAGAGAAAAAAAAATATTGTCAAAGTTGATTTAGCTGTTGAAAGGAATATTGACATTGAAGAAGCAAAAGACAATGCTAATAACACGTTAAATGGTGGCAAGGGTAGTAGTCTGAGTGTTTGTTTGTAAATTTGAGTGACTATAAGGGTGAGGGTTTTGACTCTGATTATGAGAAGTATATTACTGGTGTTAAGGAAAAGTGATGAGTGGTGAGTTTACCACTCAATCGCACTCATTATTGATGCACATTACCTTGTTATGGATGAATAAATGAGACATAATTGCAATTAGATGCACTTATATCTACTTCTTGCATGCTAGAGTTAAAGGGTTGGAAAGATGTGGATTGGAGATTAAAAAGATAAAAAAGGGAGCAAGAAAGTTCAGCTGAAGACCTAAAATAGAAGGGCCTTAGGTACTGCGATCGCGATCTGCTAACCGCGGTCGTGGCATTCAAGGATGGTCAATTAATTGTAGTTGCAGAGGTAAACCGTGGTCGCGTAGCTGTAGTTGCAGCCAGACCTACGCGATCACGGCCTAGTGGAGGATTTCAGCCCAACGGCAAAACTGTAATTGCATGTGCCGATCCAAATTTGACAAAAAGACATAAACCCTATCATTATTGAAAAATTATCATGTTCCTTAATTTTTTAGGTTTTAGCTTTAGACTTCATAGCCTCCATATTTTTGGAGAAGAAAATATTGTATAAATTTTAGGTGAAGAATACATTGGAGACTTTCTAATTAGAAGATTTGCTCATTTCCATTATTGACATTGTGGAAGAGCCAAATTTGAAGTAACATTCACTTAATTCTTCAACAATTCATTTAAATGGAAATTATGGGTATATCTATGCTTATTTATCTTATGTGTAGCTAAATCTCTCTCTTGGGGTTATGTGTGAATAGAGGTTTAAACTGTGTATGGGTTGTTATTGTTAGCATCTATTGGTAGTGCGTGTTTATGGGTTTTATCGTTGCTATGCTATTTTGGTTGGGAGTTGATGGGTGGAAGCCTCAAATACCCACATGGGTTTGATCAGTGAAAGCTCCAAGCTCTAGAAAGTCCAAGGCCATCTTCAAAAGAACGATTTTGGATGAACTTTAGGAACCCATATCATTCTCGAAAGAGGAATATGAAGACCAAAGCAATGATAGACAATTACATATGTAGTTTGCTAAATTTTCACTATCTTAGACATAAGGGTGAATGCGAGGTTAACTATGCCATGGGTATCATCCTAGAAATAGGAAAGCCTAGATTGAGGTTGTGGTTAACAATTGTTGAACACACCTATTAGGTATTCGAAAGAATCAATGGGTGAAAGTTTGGTGTTTTGTTGAAAGTCTAGCATCAAAATCTATAACCAAGACTACCCATATTTGATTTACTAAATTGATGTTGATGATTAATACTCAAATGTCACTCCATTAGTAATGCATAATCCCAAGATCCGTGCTTAATTGTTAAAACTCTAATTATTCGTAGCCCCAAATTTATACTAGAAAAACCCAAAAAAAATATTAGTGTAGGAATCTATCTCCTATATTTTATCTTTTTGTAGCATTTATTTGAATTTAACTTGCATTATCATTTCAAATTAATTTGATTGCCACTCACATTGTTCCTCTTGGATTCGACCCTGACTCTAAAGTTGGGTAAATATATTGATGATGACCGCCTTGCACTTAAATTGATGTGTAAGTTGAGCATTATCAAAAATGGCGTTGTTGCCGGGGAATAATTTGGTACATTAAGTTTGTTTGAAATTTTAGTTACTCGCTGAAATTCAAGCTTGTATATATTTGTTTGTGATTTTCTTTTGTAGGTAGAGTTTAGTTTATTTTTATATGACATCTTCCAACAAATATGATGTTGGTAGTTGGAAGTCCGATCTTGACGATCCATATTCATATCATGACATGCCACAGTTCATGAGAGAATATGGCTATACTCCTCGGAGAGAGATGGATTCACTATCTCAATCCTATAGGGAGTATAAGTGCTCTTTATGTAGTGGTCGAGACAAACATTAGAGTGATTGTCCACATGCCCCTTCTCCTTATTATACTAACCGAGTTGTTAGTCCTTCTTATGAGTTTGATAGGTATAATAAAGAGAAGAAAGAATATCAAGATACCAAGTCCAATAGCTGTGGCCCAAGGTTACAAGACATTTTGGATCAGTTGGAAGCAATGGAGGAGGGCCTAAAACACATACATCAAGAATGGGCAAGTGTCAAGAAGGAGGTTATGGGTGAAGAAGAAAAGCTTGAAACCATCATTTCCATGCCTATTACCCAGGAAGAAGTATGTCAAGATGAGAAACCAAGCTATGATGATAAGCTTGGTAGCAAAGAATCCTCAGTGACTTTCGAACAATTCGAATCATATGAGGAAGGAGAGGCTAAAATAAAAGAAATAAAACTAGAGTCAAAAAAAGAATCAATACAAAACTCTTATAACAACCCTAGTTCATTTTGGGGTGACACTGCTTTGGACAAAGCTAACCCAAAGTTAGGTTTGGACCTCGTTCAACCCACTTTTCAACATTAGGCATAGAGGATGTGATGAGGATCCATCCCTTTGACCAAATGGAGGATTATGGGGAGGTGAGTCTGACTATTATACTTTAGAGTTTGTCATTCCGAAGGAGCACATGGAGCCCCATCCATCAAAGGCCAAGATGCTCAACTTCTGAAGTAAAAGGAATGCCCTATTGATGATCTTACTTTTAACCAAAGAGCGAATTTGAAAGTTTGATGTGAAGTTGGGTAAAAGATTCAAGTCTTCAAAATGGCGAGATCAAAGATTTCTTGCCATTTTACCACCGCTTCCAAGTTTCATCATGAAAGATTTGAATTTTATATCCCTCTATCACTCATTGCATGTTGAACGAAAGTTGGGATAAATATTCAAATTTTCTAAGTGGAGACACAAAGGGAAGTTGTGAAGGCATCATGCTACGATGTTAAACTAAGCGCTCGATGGGAGGCAACCCATCACGCCACAAAAACTGCACATATCCTTTTATTCATTCATAATAGAGTAGATTTTTTTTTTTGTATTTGTTTGAACATGATCTATGTAAAAGAGAGTTGGGAAAGTGGCCTGTTGGCCTGAACAACTAAGTGCAGAGGCCTAGATTTTAGCCTCGGTTACCATAACCACGATCTATGTCAACACGATCGTTGATGCCATGAGTCCATAATTACGGAACTACAACTGCGATCGCAGTCATACCAGTTTAAGTGACCATCTAACTGCCATTTTCTCCATGAATTTATTCTCAAAATTCTCTCAAAACTCTCTTATCTAGTGGCATTGTGTAAGGTATCCAAGAGTTTATCTCAAATTTTTTGCATCATTTATCTGGTATGTAGTCTCAAACTCCCTCTCTTTTATTTTTATTATAGGCCTGGGACATGTAGATTGAACACTGGCATAAATTAGTTTTTACAATGTCAAAACTATGCTTGTTTGTATTTATTGTTGTGGTTAGCAACTATAGGATGCTTACACGTCGTTTGGGGAAGTCTTGAGTACCCATATTTTAACCTAACATGGTTGAAACAGATGTGTATATTATGTATTAATTCAATGCCCGAAATAGTTCAAGGTGAACTCCTTCAAGTTTGGGGAGGGGACTAAAATCACACAAGCTAGGCTTACTTTATATTATCATGATGATTATGTTCTTAGTTAGAAGACAGAGTTGGTGTTAACTGTGCACATCTTGAGTAGGACAGAACTGTTGATGATGGTTTTGGGTATCGTAGTCGCGCTCCTGATAACCATGATCAGCACGATCGTGGTCAATGCTCCGTGGTTGCTACACCTGAGGACTGTTTTCTGCAGAAATCCAAACTTCTGCCCATATATTTTTCACCTCTGAATCTCCTATGGTATTTCCACAATCCCTTTTATTGCTATATAACAAAGTTTTGCTTTGTAAATTTTAAAAATAGTTTAAAGTATGTCCATACACGTGCTTAGCTACAAAATGGGAGACTCAGATGATATCAGGCCCATGTCCCCGAAAAGCCACAACCAGTGTTATAATGAATTCCCAAGGTCCAAGCTATTCCTACAAAGGAGTATCTCTATGGACTGAGTCCCAGAGAATTTCTCAAAATTCTTTAACAGACTTTCTCCTATCAGAGAGCATGCTCCAGGGCTACCCCAGGGGTCAGGAGAATCCTCCACTACTCGCCATTCATATGTGGCTCAGTTCAACTATGGAATATATCAGGAGAAGTTGAAAAAGCAAGGTTCTAGGGTTGCAAAATTGAAAAAGCATATTCAGCTTTGGCAATATCACACAAGAACCTCCAGGAGTCACAGGAAAAGAAGAGAGAAAAATTCTTCACCAAGATGTGGAGAGGGGTAAAGGACATCTTTAAGATGCTCAAACCTGAAAAACATTTACCTTCATCGAGGAGCGAGAGTGATGATGGAGCCCCTGCTGAGAGGTCTGGTGCTGATGACGGTGGAGATGATGCACGGTATACTAGAGATAATGAAGCTGATTCTGGGAGTATCCTTTACTCTTATCTTGTTAACTAGGCAGTGGGGGCACTGCCAGCTTTTTAGTTAGGGGTCTCTGTCTTTATATTTATACTGATTGGATGTCTTTGGGTAGTGTTTTGGATGACACTCTGGATATTGTTTTTATTTTATTTTGAGATGCCATATTTTTAGGTACTCTGATGGTGCCCATATTTTATGGATTATCATGTGATTTTTAGTTTTAGTTTTTTTCTTTTACTTTAATTGTATTTTTAGGCGATGATGCATGACTAACTTTTCCTATGATGTATTGAGTGATGACATTCTTAAGGATAAAACATCATGTTTGGGTTTGAGGCATAGATTCAGGGAAATTCTGAGTATCCGTAGCACAAATGTAAAGAATGCAAGGGAAGTCTGAGTACCCGTGGCATTTTATTTTATTAAAACTTTAGTCACTTTATACACCATTGGCAAATTCTGAGTAGCCATATGCTTAGCTTGCCCATTTTGAGCCTAAATGTGAGACTAAGGCTTTGGTTGTAGCCATAGTTTAGCAAATTAAGTGTGTTACTAATGTAAAACAAACAACCAAAAAAACACCCCCCCCCCCCCCCCCCCCCCCGTCCAAAAATTTTTAAAAATTAAGGGCATGGACGTGAGCAACTTTGTAACAAATCTTTTTCTCTTTTTGTGGCTTCACAAATTTTGACTTATGAATAAAATTAGATACTCCAAATTTATCTCTAGTGGGAGGGACATTTGAGCCCCTTGGCAAATTTTGCATGCCATATGTGGTGAGCTTTTGGCATTCACCTGTTGTATACTTATGTTGTCTAGAACTTGCCTCGTTAGTCTTTCAAAGCTAATGTTGATGGTATTTGGTTGGAGAAATGATCTTAGGCCATCCTTGTGATTTTGGAACCAACTCTAGCCTAAAAAGCCTTCATGTGCATGATTATAATCCCTAGTACCCACTTTGAGCCTTTAGACCTTTCTTTGGAAAATTCATTACAAGCCATGTTCCATTTTTTTATCCCTCTTTTGAACCGTACCCTCCTTGAATTTGAAAATGCAACCTAAGGCTTAGAACCTTAGTTGGGGGTGGTGAAAGTGATGTAAGGAAGTTTGGAGCCACGAAGTATTAGTTAAATGCCCAATGTGCCTAAGTGTTGAAAACAAATAAATAAAAGAAGAAAGAGTCGACAAAGGAAAGAATTATGCGTAAGTTACAAGAAAAAGAAATGAAAAAAAAGTGGTAAACCAAGAAAGAAATTTGTAGGCATGAGAAACGAGATAAAACAAAGAAGAGTGGCTAATAGTCAAAAAGAAAGATTGAAAAGTGTGATGTTGACATTCAAGGAAGGGAGTAGCCATGTTGTTCCTAAACAAAATCCTACCCTAACCCAAACTTACATTACAAGCTTAGAAAGTCCTTTGAGATCTCGAAACCATTTACTTTCTTTGTAGTGGTGATTGAAAATAGAGGCAAGCCTATGGTATAACACTTGTTACATTGAGATTTCTTTTGTGTGAGAGAGAGTTTGTGCACTTAAAATTCCTTGTTGCATATTTTGTAGCTTGATGTGAGGAATTCTCTTTCTTGTGAGGATAGTATGTGAACCAAGTTGCGTTGGGTGATTTTGTCACCTTCTAGCAATGAGGCAAATGGAGTATAACTTAGTTGTGGTCAAAAGGAAGTCACTTCTAGAGTATTGGTTTTTGTTGCTAGGTCGCTCTTTGAAGTCCTATATAGCCTTGGTTTTAGTATTTTATAAAGAGGGGTGCGGTAAAGTTAGCTTAGCCTATGTGCAATGAGATATTTATGGCTGCGATTAAAGTTGAGGTTATTGTGATCTTTAAGGAATAAAGGTTGGTCTTAAATGATTGTGTCTCATGATAAGAGGTAGTGTTGCTTGAGGACAAGCAAATGCTTTAAGTTAGGGGTGTTAATGAGTGGTGAGTTTAACACTCAATCGCATTCATTATTCGTGTATATTACCTTGTTATGGATGAATAAATGAGACATAATTGCGATACTAATATCCACTTCTTACAGACATAGAGTTAAAGGGTTAGAAAGATGTGGATTGGAGCTCAAAATGATAAAAAAGAGAGCAAGAAAGTGCAGCTGAAGACCTGAAATAGAAGGGCCTCAAGTACTATGGTCGAGATCCGTTGACCGTGGTCGTGGCAGTCAAGGATGGTCAATTAATCAAGATCGTGGAGGTAAACCATGGTTGTGTAGCCGCGGTCGCAGCCAGACCTGCACGATCGCGGCCTAGCAGAGGATTTCAGCCCCAGGGTAAAATTATAATTGCACGTACCGTTCCAAATTTGACAAAAATAACTCAAACCCTATCATTATGGAACAATTATCATCTTCCCCAATTTTTTAGGTTTTAGCTTTAGACTTCATAGCCTCCATATTTTTGGAGAAGAAAATATTGTATAAATTTTGGGTGAAGAATACATTGGAGACTTTCTAAGTGGAAGATTTGCTCACTTCCATTGTGGACATTGTGGGAGAGCCAAGTTTGAAGTAACATTCGCTTAATTCTTCAACAATTCATTTCAATGGAGATTATGGGTATATATGCTTATTTATCTTATGTGTAGCTAAATCTCCCTCTTGGGGTTATGTGTGAATAGGGGTTTAAACTGTGTGTAGGTTGTTATTGTTAGCATCTATTTGGTAGTTCTTATTTATGGGTTTTATCATTGCTATGCTATTTTAGTTGGGAGTTGATGTGTGTAGTTTCTAAATTTTCACTATCTTAGATATAAGGGTGAATGTGAGGTTAACTATGCCTTGGATATCATCCTAGAAATAGGGTTGCCTAGATTGAGGTTGTGGTTACCAATTGTTGAACACACCTATTAGGTATTCGAAAGAATCAATGGGTGAAATTTTGGTGTTTTTTTTGAAAGACTAGCATCAAAATCTATAACCAAGCCTACCCATATTTGATTTATAAAATTGATGTTGACGATTAACACTCACATGTCACTCCCTTAGTAGTGCATAATCCCAAGATCTATGCTTAATTGTTAAAACTCTAATTACTCGTAGCCCCAAATTTATACTAGAAAAAACAAAAAGAAATATTAGTGTAGGAATCTATCTCCCCCATTTTATATTTTTTAACCATTTATTTGAATTTAACTTGTATCAATCATTTTAAATTAATTTTATCGCCACTCATATTATTCCTTATGGATTCGACCTCGATTCCAAAGTTGGATAAATATATTAACGATGATCGCCTTGCACTTAAATTGACATGTAAGTTGAGCGTTATCAAAGACCAGAGAATAAGAAAGGATGGATCTATAAAGAATGAAAAAAAAGGGTCGTGTTACTGTTTTGACAGAGAATTTGGTTGCAACTCAAGTATGTCAAAAGGTTAAGGGAATAGGAAAAGACTCTTAAGAATTAGGATGTGTTAGGGAAACAAATATTTGACCCAACATTTCCAGAAATGAGAGAGTTGATCAGTATGTTAAAATTTTAAAATTTGGACCACTTGTTCAGATTTGATGCATCCTATCTGTATGAGGAGGAGATGAAGATGTTTTATCAAAACATGAAAATTTATGCCAATGGTTTGTATCTAACCTCTATGGTGAATGGTATGAAAATAGGTTTGGATAAAGATATTCTCCCCCTTTGTGTTCTAACTTCAGTGATCAAGTGCATTATGTTGATGAGGGGGTCTGCCGAGTTTTTAAAATTGCATGGTGCAGTTGATGGATCACACCCTGAGAACTCTGACAAAAGAGTTATCAAGAGAGACTTTAAATGGTTGTGTCAGCTTGTGACAAGTACACTGCCTCCCAGGTCTGATAAGGAGACCTCTTTGACTAGTGCAGATCTGGTTCTAATGGAGATGATGTTTAAATACAAGAAGATTAACCTCTCTACCATTGTTATTAGGCATACGAATACCTTCATCAATGTCAACACTAAAAACCATGGGCTACCCTATGGGTTCTGGTTGGATAGGGTGTGTGCTTACTTCAACATTGAGTGTAGAAAAGTGAATACTAACTTAGTAAAGGGAATGTCTGGTATCTCAGCTCATAAGGGAGATGAATACCTTATCAAGATGAATGATAGAGAATCTACGTCTCTGGTGTCTGACTTTAAGGATGAATAAATTCAATTGAAGAAGGAAATTGAGACTTTAACTGCATTGCTTGCCTTGTGAGATACAGAAATAAGTGTGTTGAAGGCTGCTTTAGCAGACAGAAGGTGAAAAGGAAAAAAAAATCAAGACAGAAAGTGTGTGCTGCAAAGTTCTACCCTGCAGGAAATGATCGAGGAATTTAAAACTAAGAATATTCGTCAACAGGTTCCTTCTTGGAGTTATATTCAGTTTGGTTCTCTCTTTCTTCTCCTCAGTTATCTCCTTAGTTCCCTCAACTGTCCTTGTTTCTAGTGAATATCTGCACAATTATTTTTTTTTAATATTTTATGGTTATTATTTTTATAAGTGGTTTGTGGTACTATATGACGCTTGAATGAATGACCTTTTGTGGTATCACTTCTTCTATTTATATGTGCTTCTCTCTTGCTCGTGTTCATATTGCCTCAATGGCCATGAATTAACATTTATGGCTTATCTATGCCTTGTTTACTACATAACCTTTTCGATGATGTCAAAAGAGGGAAACAAACTGCATTTGTAGATACGAAGACATGTTGTGCAGAAATATGTAGCGGCGTTGTAGATATGTAGTCTATAGGTTGTGCTAATAAAGATAGAGGTTCTCTCATTCAAGAGGGACTTAAATGCTCATTGATAGGAGAAATAAAGTAGAGGATGCCTGCATTCTTATGGGCAAACTGGTCTGACATGTGTTCTTGTGGGTTATGTTGTGTTGCTGAGATGTAGGCCGTGTTGTGTAGAAGTTAATTGAAGATGCTGAGTATGCTAATCTGATTGTTTGAGTTTGTCATCACCAAAAAGAAGGAAATTGTTAAGTCCTTGTTTTTGATGATTGACAAATTCATAGTTTGGGACCTACTCCCTAGAGCCCTTGTTGTGATGACAAAGGCCTTTTACGTATTAGGGAACAGGTTGGGATCACTGATCACTGTCACAGTCAACTTTCCAGCTGACACATATTACAAAAGTTGGTGAGAAGCTGCTGCCACCTTTTTGCCTCAACCAATGAGATTGCTTTTAGTTTTTTCTTGTGTAACAATATATAATGCTCATCTTCCACGATAAAAAAACCAACACTTCCATATACTCACAATTAAAGATCTTTCTAAAGTGCCGCGCTACAAATCAAAGGCTGAAACTGTAACAGGCTACCTATTATTTATTGAGTTGATTTTTACTTCCTTGTTATAGTTGAATCTTTGTAAATGTGTACTTAAAAGTCTACCTACGTTGCTTATTATTATGGTAGGTGTGATGTAGCATCTCTTGTTGTAATCGTCTAGAGTTAGGTGATTGAGTCAAGCTAGAGTTAGCTTGAGGAGTCTAGTTAGAGGTAGCTGGAGGTGGAAGCAGTAGAGTTACTGCTTAGTTTCCTTGATAGAGTTATTGCTAAGAAACAGAGGATTAGGAGGCCATCCTAGGAGTTTGTATTCAAGGGGTTGCTTGAATATAATGGAACTGAAATCCTGGAGGCAGGTCGTGGTTTTTCTCTCTTGAGCAAGGAGTTTCCATGTAAAAAACCTGTCTTTACTTTTTGTACTCCTGCACTACTTACTACATTTACCTCCTATTTCTCGTTGCGTGTGTGACTCTAGGAACAGTTTCCTAAGTCGAGGAGCAACCTACCCCACAACCCTTTAGTTATGCTATCTCAACCACTAATTTGTACCATAATTTTATTAAATTCTCAAGACAGTCTGGTGGAGGTCTAATGGTATTGGGTAAATCGAGTATCCTAGTTGTGCGTTTGTCCAACAAAAAGAAGAAACACATTATTCTTTATCCCATGAGACTTAATTGTATAGACAATAATTTTAGAATATGAGAACCTCTTTGGAGTAGTACTATAGCATAGGTGGATAACAATGATCAAAGATAATTTCAACATCACTGTGCATCATGTTTCAATATCACTATGCAATATGTATTATGTTAAAGATATATTAATTATCTGAGAAGTCTATTAGCTAGTTAGTTGAAGTTTTTTGACAGTTAGTTAGTAGGTGCCAATTTTTGTACAACTTCACTGACTCAAGACGATATAACTTTTGTCTATCTTAGCTTAGAGCAAATATTTTTATTGTATCTTATATTGCCTTATATACTGAACTGAATGAAGTCTTATCCAATTTTACTTCATCTTCATTATACCTTGACTTTGCATAATTCCGTAATTCTCTATGGTGTAGACATCAAGATTTCATGGTTAATATTGGAGTCCAAATTTAGTTTCTTTACCTACTAAAAAATAGGACATAGATGGAAGTAGGCGTATAAAATAAAGCATCATACTGATGGGATCATTGCAAATTAATCTAAGATATCAATTCTTTCGTGTTTCAGCAGGTCAAGTTAGTGGCCGAAGGCAATACTCAACAACTTGGATTGGACTACAAAAATAATTTTCATCAGTTATGAAAATGACAAACGTAAAAGCCTCGTTGGCCACTGCTGTGAAGAAAGGGTGGGCTATATATAATTGAATATAAATAATATCTTTCTTTATAACGAATCACATGAGGAAGCTATATGGCACTACCTCCAGGGATGGCAGTGGACAATAAGCTGGTTTGCAAGCTGAACAAACCCTTCTATGGCTTAAAGTAGGTTAGTAGGCAACGATATATCTAGTCAACTTAATACTTGTGTTTAAAGAGGTAATCTCACTCTATGTATGACTGCTCCTTAATTTATAAGAAGGCAAATGACTCAACAGTTTATAATGCTGCATATGTGGATGATATCATTCTCACTGGAACGGATTTGAGAGATTAAAGAATTGAATCATTTTCTACATAATACCTTCATGATCAATAGCTTAGGTAGGTTACCCTACTTGTTGGATTTGAAAATTAAAGAATAAAGAGGATGGACTTATTATTTCATAAAGGATGTTTTTGCTTGATTTTTTTGAAAGAACATGACTATCTTAGTAGATAGTATCTCATCTCCTCTGTATCCCACAGTTAAATTGAGGTGCCAAAGAGCGTATTGCACTCCAGTATTCTACTACTTATAGGAAACCACTTGGTAATTTGAACTTCCTCACTAACACGAGAATGAATATTAAAGTGTTCAACATTTGATTCAGCTTGGGCATTTTTCTATCCCAGGAGCCCAGTTTCAAGGTGAAAGCCCTTTGTAATTCAAATTGGTCTTCCTGTCAAAACTCTATAAAGTCACTGAGTTGTTATCTAGTTCTTTTAGGGAATCCTCTTATCAATTGGAAGTCTAAGAAATATGAGACTACTTTATTGTCATATGTAGTAGCATAGTATAGAGCTCTCAGAAAAGTGACAGAGAATTAGTGTGGTTGAACAGTTTATTTGAAGAACTCATGCCCCGTCCACTACCATTTCATGTTTTTTGTGACAGTCAATCAGTAATCCACAAAACTAAGAATTTAGTATTCATAAGAGAACCAACACATTGAGGTTGATTGTCACATTGTGAAAAATTAGTGCAAGAAGAATTTGTCACCTTACACAATATTGATACTGATTATTAGTTGGCAGATGTTCTAACAAAAGCTCCAATAGGAATTAAATATTCTACTATTGTTAATAAGTTAGATGTGTTTTAAACACGTCCAGCTTAAGAAGGGTGTTAAGAAAAAATAATTATCTGATTAGCTAATTCGTTGAGGTTGTTAAACAGTTATCTAATACGCGTCAGATCAGCCGACTTAAGTCAGTGTAGCCTTAATCTATCTTAGCTTAATTCTTCTTCATCTTCATTCTCTCTTGACTTTATGTATGTCAATAGTTCTCTGATGGTGTTAATATCAAGGTTTCATCATAATATATTCAGAGAAGGCCATGAAATTGTTTTTTTTTTACTAATTTAGCTTTTGATTTTTTTGATGTTGTTATCTATATGAATTTCTTTAAACTATCAAGTTCAAGAAGGAAGAATTGTAAACATGAAAATACCACTCATTTGCTTGACTAGAACCAGCAAAGAAGAGCTTTTGAGTAGTTAAAGTTCTCAACATCAGAAGAAGCGCGTTGTGTAAGTAATATTTAATTATTGTTGGACTTTCAATATGTGGTATTAGCAATCACTTGACCTACAGAAAGTCTGTGAATATATGATGCAACTAATACCATCAAAATACATTATAGTTACTATTTGTTAAAGTTGTAGACAATAGAGATGTCATGATCCAAAATAGAATCTGTGATGGCACCTTCACACTCTCTAGTATAGATAAGCCTATCCCAATCCAACTCAATAATTAAGTAAACAGAAATAGAAGAAGAATAGAGAAAATTCTAAAATATTTAAATACAAAATATTAATTTCAAAGATACATCCCAGGTTTAGTTGTCACAAGTACAAACCCAGTGTTTTGAACGGTGAAAGATGACAGAAGGTGACAAGGCTCTATCTCGCCATGCGGTGAGGCAAGGAGCGAGGTGATCACCTTTTGAAAGTGCGGTGACAATTAATTATGAATAAATTCAAATAATTAATTGCATATATAAATGATCAAAATATCAATAACAATAATATATTGGCAAATATTTCAAATCAAAAACTAAAAATAAAATGGTAGATACTAAAAGTCAAGAACTTGAATGACTCAACAATCCATAAAATAAGCAATACTAAAACTCTAAAGTTTATTCTTATTCAAGATTTACATAATCTTAAAGTGTAACATGCATTTTATTGAATTGCCCCTCATTTCTTCCTCCTCGGATTGAAAACCCTGGGTTTCTGGCCATTAGAAATTTTTTTGGATTTCTTATCTCTGGACAGGATACGACTAGGTGAAATGACTCGTACACTGGGGTACGAGTGGTAGGATTTAGTCATATGCTGACCAGTGTTGGTTAGTGGGTTGGATTTGGTTTTGGAATGTATACGACGTGGGTGGTACGAGTCGTATGGGTGGACACGAATAGTTTGGTTTGGGTCTTTCCTTTACTTAATCATAGGCTTGGTAGACTAAGTTGGATTTGAGTATGAGTGGCTCACCATGAGCCATAAGCCAGGGTACTAGTTGTACCATGGACTCGTATGGTGGGCAGTGTTCAAACCTCTTTAGATTCTATTCTGCCAGAGGATACGAATCACGAGTACCAGTCGTATGCATGGATACGACATAGTTTAGGGTGAGTCATACCTTGGACAGTATTAGGTTTAAGGGGAAAACCTTGGGTATGAGTGGTGGGTACCACTCATACGCGCGGGAAGGGGGGGTACGATTCGTATAGGTCACTCGTACCTTATGATGGGAAATTTATACAGTTTAAGTGAGGGAAATATGAATATTTACCCACTTAACCTAATAAGGCCCCACGACTTTTAACTCACTTGGGAGACTATTTGCCCTATTATTCTATTCTTTGACACTTAGAAAAACACTCTCTAATCCTCTCTATGGCTTTTGGGATAAGGAATCTAGGGTTTCATCTTAAGAATTAATTTGGGGCTTGTGTTGGTGATTTCTCTCCATCATCTTCTTGGTTTAAGTTATGTTCTCTTCCCTCATTGTTAGTTCCAACCAAAGGCATAATTTTATACAATATTTTCATGGTTTGATTATTGTATGGTTTGAGTTTTCAAATATAATTTGGGGGGTTTAGGTTATAAATGCTTGGTTATGGTTTTTCCGTATTTTAATTATGCTTTTATATGCTTTAATGTTGGTTTTGGATAATTTATTGCATGGGAATGATTATTTGGTAATTGACTTTGGTTTTGGAAATACTTTGCCCCCAATATATTTGACAAAATGCCCATGAAAATGTTTTCACTACAATGTTGGATTTTAATGAAACTTATGCATGGTTTAAACTTGGTAATGGAACCCTAAATGGTTAAATAACTTGGAATGGTTAAAATAGAATGGTTTTGGGTTTAACAATCATTCTTGTGGGGTACAATGGAATTCCCCAAGTAATCATAATGATGGAACACTTGTGGGGTACATGGGACTCCCCCAAGTTAATTGGATAATGTGATCTATGGTACATCGGAATCCCTTGATCTCAAAAAAGTTTAGCTAAGGACAATACTAGTAAGTTATAGTCGGTATGATGATACCGCTATGTATAGCCTTGGTTAATAACAATGATTTGGTTTGGTTGGAAAATGTTTTAATTGGGTAATAATGGCTGGGTGTGATAGATGACTGTGAAAGTGGGAGTTCAATGAACGAACACTGAAACTCATGTTTACCGACATAAAGGGTACGTCATGGCAACCTTATATAATACTATGAGGTATATGGAAATCCTCTAAGTAAACTGTACATATGTATCATGGAAGGTAGGGGTACTTGGAAATCCCCTACTCTAATGGTATCTTCGGTTCACATGACTACACGCATCGAAGCCCGTTCAGGGGGTTACACTGGACCAATATATCCTGTGGGTGGTTAAGGATGTTAAAGCTACACATAGCCAGATTAATGGTTTTAAATACATGCTAAACCTGATTTCCTTTCCCGGCATGGTTATATATTTATATATGTATGATTTGTATGAATATGGATGGTTTATTTAGTTTTGTTAATGACATTATTTTATCCTTATCCTGAGTTCATGCTAGCGTTCACCCATTAACCTGTTGATGAGTGGTGATTTTACCACTCATTTGCACTCAACAATCATTCACATTACCATGTTTTGAATGAATAAATATGACATAACTTGTTATTGAATGCACTAATATTCATATTTTACAGGAACATTATTGATGAGATGATAGATACGAATTAGAGCTAAAAAAAAGATCAAAAGGAAATAAATAAGTGTAGCTGAAGACCTGGAGCAGACACAACCTCTGTTACCGCAGGTGCGGTCTGAGGGCCGTGATCACGGTCAATCAAGAAGGTCAACCAACCGTGAATGCATGGCTCTAACGGTGGTTGTGGTAGCCGTGGTCGCAAGCCTGTGTGATCGCAGCCTTGCAAAAAAATGCAGCCCAAGGGCAAAAATGTGCACGTAGCTGATCCAAAATTTAACAAAATAAAGACTCAAACCCTAATTACATATCATATTCTATCTTTCCTAATTTTTTGACATTTTTCTAAGGTTTGTAGCCTCTATTTTTGTAGTAGACAATATTGTATAAATTTTGGTTGAAGAATATTTTGGAGTCAATTCCAAGTGAAGAATTAGTGAACTCTCATTGAAGATTTGTTGGATCTTATAATTTAAAGTAACATTCACTTGGATTTTCTTAAATCAAATAAATGGAGATTTTGGGTGAAATCTTTACTTATTTATCTTATGAGTAGCTAATTTTTCCTCTTGGGATTATGCTAGAATAGGGTTTAATATGTGTGGGATGTGATTTGTTAGTGCATTTACTAGTCCGTGATTTTGGATTCTACTATTGATTGAGTAAATTGGTTGGGATTTGTGGATGAAAGCCCCAAATACCCAAATGGGTTTGATCGATGAAAATCTCAAGCTCTTGAAAACTCAAACTATCCTTGAAAGAGGAGTTTGGTTGAACTTTAGGAACCCACATCATCCTTGAAAGAGGGATGTGGGAACCCAAGGCAATAATAGACACTTTATGAGCATGGTTGACTAATTTTCACTATCTTAGACATAAGGGTGATTGTGAAGTTGACTATACTTAAGGTACCATCCTAGAAATAGGAGGTGTCTAATTGAGGTATTAGGTGGTTTTGATTGAAGCACTGTTTAGGTACTCGAAAGGGTCAATGAGTGACACCCTAGAGGTTTTGTTCACAAACTAGCCTCCAGGATTTCTAACCTAGCCTACCACATCATCAACACTTATAATTTGCATCAAGCTATCACACGTTTATGCATATGTCTCCCCTAGGAAAGTATACTCCCAAGATCCATGCCTAATTGCCTAGACTCTAATTATTCATAGCCCTTAATTAATACTAGAAAATCCCAAAAAGAAATATTAAGTGTGATATCTTTTAAAAACCCCAATTTTTAACTTTTTGTACTATTGGTTTGAAATTTAGCTATCATCTATCGTTTCAAACTAATTTAGTCGCCACTCACATTGTTCCTTGTGGATTCGACCCCGACTCCAAAGTTGGGTAAATATATTGACGACGACTGCTTTGCACTTAAATTGACGTGTAAGTTGAGTGTTATAAAAAATGGCGCCATTACTGGGGAATAATTTAGCGTACTGAGTTGGTTTAAAATTTTAGCTGACTTGCTTGAGTTCAAACTTTTAAATATTTGTTTGTGATTTTTTTTATGTTTTTTGTGTTAGGTAGATTTTTTTTTTGCTTTACTTTTCTCTATGGCATCTTCCAATAAATATGATTTTGATAGTTGGAAGTTCTTCCTTGACGATCCATGTCCATATTGTGATGGACCCCACTTTGCAAGAGATTATACATATGCTCCCCGAATAGAGATGAAACAACATCTCGATTCTATTGGGAGTATGATTGTTCTTTGTGTGGAGGCTGAGATGGACATTGGAGTGATTGTCCAAATGCCCTCTCCCTTTATTATGCTAATCGAGTTGCTAATTCTTCTTATAAGTTTGATAGGTCTTATGAGGAGAAGAAGGAAGAGAAACATATCAGGTCAAATATTTTTAAAGTAATGCTTCAAACTATGTTAGATCAGGTAACTACAATCGGGGATAATAGCAAGACATATACCGATCCAATAAGGTATTTGGAAGGGAGATTGTCAAGATGGAGAAAATGGGCAAGGAGACAAGCCTTGCAAATAACATTAACTTGACCATTTCCTAAGATGAGGATAATCAAGAAGATAAACCAAGCTATGATGAGGATCTTGGTAGCAAGGAATCCTTGGTGATTTCCCAATCAACCGAACAACATATTGTTGAAGATGCCGAAATAAAGGAAATGTGACTAGAGTCAAAAGAATAAGACAAGTAAATCTCTTATGATGACTCTAACACATTTCGGGGTAAAGATGCTAATGAGAAAAAAACTATGAAAGTTTGGGATAGACCTCACTCAAACCCACTTTTCAACAATGCTTCGAGGATGTGATGAAGATCCATCCACCAAGACAAATAATGGATTATAGGGAGAAGGAGGATCATCCCTACATTTTGGGATTTGACACTCCAAAATATCACATGGAAGCCCCACCATCAATGTCTAAGGACCTCAACCTATGATATGAAAATAGTGGCCTATTGATGTGCTCACCTTTACCCAAGGAACCAAACCGACATATCGATGTTAAATTGGGTAAAAGGTTTAAGTCCTCAAAATGGTGAGATAGAAGCTCCTTATTAATTTTCTTACATCTTTCAAGTTTCATCTTGGAAGATCTGAATCTTCTGTCCCCCTGTCACTTATTGCATAGTGAATAAAAGTTGGGACGAAGATTCAAATCTTCTAAGTGAAAATACAAAAGAAAGTAAAGGAGGCACTGTGCCAATACGTTAAACTAAAAACTCGATTGGAACCCATCAATCCACTAAAATTGGACCGTATCCTTTTATTAATGTGTGATAGAGTATATTTTATTAATTTGCATTTGTTCATGCATAATCCATGAAAAAGGGTCGCTATGAGAAGTATTAATTAAAATTAAAAAAGGGAATGTATGAAATTGGCATGTTTGGACTGAACAGGGGAGTGTAGGAGACCTAAATTTCGGTCTCGATTCTTGCAACCATGGGCCATACCTCCACGATCATAGAGGCCGCGTGTCCGCAATTGCGATCGCATCAGATTAAATGACCACCCGACTGTCATTTTCCCCCCACACCCATTGTCAATTTCTCTCAATTTTGTCCAAATTGTGACTTTATGTTGAGTCCCCAAGTGCTCACTTCTAATCATTTGCATCATTTACTTGGTATGTTGGCTCATACTCCCTTATTTTCAATGTAATTTTATGATTAGAAATTTTAGTTTAGGTAAAGGCCTGAAATAGTATTTTTAACATGAATTCTAGGCTTGTTTATGAGTTTTTTGGTGGTTAGCTACTGTAGATGGTGTACACACCCATGGGGAAGCTTGAGTACCCAGATTTAGTCCTTAAATTGTTGAAATTAACATGTACACCATGTGTTCAATTTAATGCTCCAATGAATTTAATGTTAATTTCTTTAAGTTTAGGGTTATAATCATGCTTTCTAGGCCTAGGATCTTTGATCATGATGTTTATGTGCCTAGTTGGAACACAAAATTAGAGTTAAAATCATGTGTTTAGAGTGATGTACAGAAGTGTTGACCATGGTCTCAGGTACTACGATCGCAGTCATTGCTCCACGATTGCCATACCTAAGGGCAGTCATCTACAGCCTTTAAAATTTCTGTACACCCATTTCTCACCCCCAGAACCTACTATAACACCACCGCATGAGTTTATCTGATTAATCTAGCATGATTTTGGTGTGATAATGCTAAATGATGGTCTACAAAGATGGGAGACTTTGACAATACCAAGTTCATGGTCGCCGAATGCCAAAACCTCTACTACAGTGATTTACCAAGTACAAAATTACTCCCGAAAAAGGGTATTTGCCTTGATAAAGTAGAGGAGAATCTCCCAACATTCCATGCCCAACTCACTACTACCAGGTGGATGTGTTTTTCCCCGGACCCCTGCTATGGTAATGAGCATTGGGTATGTGACTTCTATGTGAACCTTAGCATAATTTCTCTCACAAACCCAGTGATGATGATTTGGGGTAAGCAAGTGAAATTTAGAGCAGAGAAGATTAATGAGATATATGGGCTCCCCGATGCTGACATGGGGCAGTTCCAAGAAAAAACATATGAGCCAAGGACCTGGATGGCAAACACATTATGTCCAGGAAAAGAAGTTCTCTGGGTCACCACTAAGAGAGATATTTTGATGAATAAATTCACAATCGAGGACAGGCTTTAGTTGAATATTATCTACAGTCGAGTATTACCGTGCACTCACATAACTATTGTCATAGATTTGCTAGCGCAGATGGTGGCTTGCATTCTCTCTGTCATTACTCTAAACGTGGGTGAGATTATTCTCTCAAAATGGTGGTACTTCAAGAACTAGAGAGGTACACTTTTTGTCTTTCTTTTCCTTATCACTGAGCTTTGCAAGAGGGCAGCAAAGGTGGAAGAGTATGCTGTAGATACATGGGTGCACCTAAGTCCTTGCATTTTCCCACTCAAATTTTGAGGTGAGGGTGCCCCTGGTCAAAGAAAGAAAAGGAAGGTAAACTTAGGCAAGTCGACCCAAAAGGACACAAACTCTTATAGACCTTCATTGGCGAACCCCTTTGATGACATCTCACGCTAATTATGAGTGGTTTGGTAGCTATTTTCCATATTTCTCAGGGACCGATAGAGCCCTCCGCTACTCTCCATTCATACATAACTTAGTCAGATTATGAGATATACCGGGAGGAGCAGAAGAAGAAAGGAGCCATATTTGCCATCTTGGAGAGAGCTTGTTCATCCTTGGATGTATCACACAGGGACATCAAAGAGTTATACGAGAACATGGTAAAGAGAGATAAGAAGAGAGCTAAATTCTTCAGAAAGCTGTGGAAAAGGTAAAGGGCATCTTCTAGGTGCTCAAACCCAATGATTGACTACCTTCGCCTAGGTTAGATAGTGATGATGAGTCCCCTACTGATTGGTCAGTTAGAGATGTAGGTGGTGATGGTGAAAAGTTAGCGGGAGAGGACAGCTCCTGATACAGTTTCAGGAGAGACCCCTTTTACTCTTGTTTTATTGCATATGCAGTAATGACACTGCTTTCCTTTTAGATGGGGGTGCCCCTGGATTTGTATAGTTTTCCTATGTTCCTGGATATTTTTATGTTGGATGATGTTTTGTTTTGTGTTTTTAGGATGTTATTTGGGTACTCTGATAGTTCCCACATTTTCATGGATTATCATGTATCATGTATTTTTATTTTTAGTTTTTCTTTTTTACTTTAGTTTTATTTTGATTATGATGATGCATGCTGAGTCTCGCCCTATGATAGATTGAGTGATGACATTCTTAAGGGTAAAGTGTCATGTTTGGGTTTTAAGCCATATATGCAGGAGAATTCTGAGTACCCATGGCATCTAAGTGATTAATGCAAGGGAAGTCTGAGTACCTATGGCATTGTATATTTTGGATCCCACTGTGCACCATTGGCAAAATTTGAGTAGCCATATGGTTGGTTTGCTCATATTAAGCCAAAATGTGAGGCTAAACCTTTGGTTGTATCCATTAGTTAGCAAATTGAGCATGGTAAAAATGCAAAACAAACAACCCCCTCCTTCGAAAAATTTTTGAAAATCAAGGGCATGGACGTGAGCAACCTTGTAACAAAACTCTTTCTCTTTTTATGACACCACAAATATTTGACTTGTTGATAGTGGTAGATACTCTAATTTTGTCACTAACGGAAGGGACAATTGAGCCTCCTTGATGAATTTTTCATGCCATGTGTGGTAAGCTATTTGCATTCATCTCTTGTATACTTGTGTTATGTAGAACTTGCCCCATTAGTCTTTCAAGGCTAATTTTTATTATATTTGGTTGGAGAAATGTTCTTAGTCCATCTTTGTGACATTGGAAGCCCACTCTAGCCTAAAAAGCCTACTCATGAATAAGTGTAATCCCTAGTTACCCACTTTGAGCCTTTGGACCTTTCTTTAGCACACATATTACAAGCCGTGAATCCTTTCTTTTATCCCTCTTTTGAACCATACCCTCCTTAAACTTGAAAATGCAACTTGAGGCTAAAAGCCTAAGTTGGGGATGGTGGAGATTGATGGAAGTGAGTGTGGGGCCACAAAGTTGTAAGTGTAATGCCTAAGTTCCTAAGTATTGAAACAAATGAGTAGAAAAAGAAATGGGTCCAACTAAGGAAAGAAAGCATGAAAATTGCTAGAAAAAAAATAGAAGAAAATGGGTGAACAACAGAAGCAAAAAGTAGGCATATGAATAGAAAAAAAATCAAATAGGAGTGGCCCATAGTTAAAAGGGCAGATTAAATAGTGTTATGTAAATGTTCAAGGAAGGGTATAGCCATGTTGTTCCCTAATGATATCCTACCCTAACCCGAACCTACATTACAAACTCTTAAAGTCCTTTAAGATCTTCAACCATTTTCTTTCTTTGTAGTGGAGATTGAAAATAGGAGCAAGCCTATGGTATGAAACTTGTTGACATAGAGAGTTCTTTTGTGAGGGAGAGAGTTCTTACACTTAAATTCTTTATTGCATATTTGGTATCTAGGGAGAGAGTTCTTACACTTAAATTCTTTATTGCATATTTGGTATCTTGGTGTGTGGAATTATTTTATTGTGAGGAGGCATGTGAACGAGTTGAGGTAGGTGATTTTTTCATCTTCCAAGCAATGAGACAAATAGAGTATAACTTAGTTTTGATAGAAAGTAAGTCACTTTTAGAGTATTGGTTGTTGTTGATTGGTTTCTCTTTAAAGTCTTGTGCATCCTTAGATATTACATTTTATGATAAGAGGTGTAGTAAGAATATCTTAGCCCATGTGCAATGAGCTTGTTATGGTAGTGACTAAGCTTGAAGTCATTGTGATCTTTGAGGCATGAAATTAGGCATAAAAGTCTAATGTCTCATGATAAGGGATAGTGTTGCTTGAGGACAAGCAAAGCTTTAAGTTGGGCGTGTTGATAAGTGGTGATTTTACCACTTATTTGCACTTAACATTCATGCATATTACCATGTTTTGAATGAATAAATGATACATAACTTGTGATTGAGTGCACTAATATCCACAGTTTGTAGGTACTTTATTGATGAGATAGAAAAATATGAATTAGAGCTAAAAAAGATTAAAAGGAAGCAAAGAAGTACAGCTGAAGACCTGGAGCAGACACAAACTCAGTTACCGCAATCGCGATATGAGGGCCACGATCGCGGTCAGTTAAGAATATCAACCAATCATGAATGTGCGGCTCTAACTGCAGTTGTGGTAGCCACGGTTGCGACCGAGCCTATGCGATCGCGTCCTAGCAAAAAATACAGCCTAAGGGCAGAAATATAAATGTACGTGGATGATCCCAAATTAGACAAAAGGAAAACTCAAACCCTAATCACATATTATTTTCTATCTTTCCTAAATTTTAGACATTGTTCTAGGGTTTGTAGTCTCCATTTTTGGAGAAGACAATATTGTATAAATTTTGTGTAAAGAATATTTTGGAGTCACTTCTAAGTGAAGAATTAGTGAACTCCTATTGAATATTTGTTGGATCTTATAGTTTGAAGTAACATTCACTTGGATTTTCTCAAATCAAATAAATGGGGATTTTAGATGAAATATTTACTTATTTATCTTATGAGCAGCTAGTTTTTCCTCTTGGTATTATGCTAGAATAGAGTGTAAATATATGTGGGATGCGATTTGTTTGTGCATTTACTAGTTTGTGATGTTGGATTCTACTATTTCTTGAGTAAATTGATTGGAATTTATGGGTGAAAGCCCCAAATACCCAAAAGGGTTTGATGGATGAAAATCTCAATATCTTGAAAGCTCAAACCATCCTTGAAAGAGGGGTTTGGGTGAACTTTAGGAACCTACATCATCCTAGAAAGAGGGATGTAACCAAGGTAATAATAGGTAATATATGAGCATGATTGACTAATTTTCACTATCTTAGACATAAGGGTGATTGTGAAGTTGACTATACTTAGGGCACCATCCAAGAACTAGGGGTATGTAATTGAGGTATTAGGTGGTTTTGATTGAAGCACTCATTAGGTACTTGAAAGGGTCAATGTGTGACACTCTTGAGGTTTTGTTGACAAACTAGCCTCTGAAATTTCTAACCTAGCCTACCATATCACCAACACTAAGAATTTACATCAAGCTATCACATGTTCATGCTTATGTCGCCCCTAGGAAAGCATAATCCCAATATCCATGACTAATTGCCTAGACTCTAATTATTTGTAGTCCCTAATTAATACTAGAAAATCCCCCAAAGAAATATTAAGTTTGATATCTTTCAAACCCCCCATTTTAATTTTTTTGTACTATTGGTTTGAAATTTAGCTAGTATCTATCATTCCAAACTAATTTAGTGGCCACTCATATTGTTCCTTGTGGATTCGACTCCGACTCTAAACTTGGGTCAATATATTAATTAAGACCGCTTTGCACTTAAATTGATGTGTAAGTTGAGTGTTATCACCCGTCTTCAGGTGGTTGTATTGCTACGCGATGCAGGAATCGGCCGTGCTACTCCTCCTGCTTAGCGATCGAACTTCAGGATCTACTGTTGGATTAAAGTGGTAAGCTTCCATCTTTTTAGAAGGCTCTATTTTATGGATGTTATTTCATACTTTGGCTTATTTATGGATATTGGTTTTGATTATGGTTGGGGGCATATCCCTACTAAATTTTAGTATTCTTTTAGTTAGAGGCTTTTGTGGAACTATTATGGGTTCGCATGACCGGGATTGGTTTTATTGTCAGCCTTGGTATTGGGGATGATACCGTAGGACTAAATTTCTCACTGTTCTATCCTGTTTTATTTTTGGACTATATATAATTATTATGGAACTTATATGGTTATGGTTTGGATTATGGATTGGTTGGTATTGGTTCCGTTGGGTATCGGATGGTTGAAGTCATTTGGGTGGTCACAGATATAGACCTATCCCAGAGTCTTAGATTATGTAATAACACTATCTTATTATATACTCAAAATTTATCCGACTCAGGGTATGCACTGAATGGTTGGGTTACGTATTTTGGGTGGTCCCCGGTCATGGTTGGACTTGGGATACCCACTACGATAAAGCCCTCGATTGGGTCGTGTCAATTTGGTATCTAGCTTTAGGCTCATGGTCAATTGGGAGTCCACAAAACCGTATCTAGTAGAGTCTTTTTTAGGAGTGTGTAGTATGCCACACTCATAAGAGAGAGGCTACAAGGCATTTAGGAATATTTTACTTTATTGGTATTCTATTTTCAAGCTTGTAGTCTAAGTCTTGGAATTTTCTCTAATCCTTATTTGCTCGCTTTTAAAATCATGCCTTGACGATTTAGAACATAAGAAAATTCTTCTGTCCTATCTGGGGATGATGTTGATGGGGTACCCCCTACACCAGGAGTTTGCACTTGATATCAGGGTCCTATTCCTGATTTTTTAGAGTTTCTCTGATTGCTACTCGTCCTCCTTAAGGTAAGGAGACTAATGCAGAATTTTGTCAATCAATTCATGTTATTTCTCAGTTAGTTATTGCTCAAGTTAAGCGGGATTTATCTGGTGTTGTATTTGTTGAGGCCACAAGGGTTGGATAGTTTATGAAGATGAATCCTCCTACTTTTAGTGGAGTAAAGGTAGATAAGGATCCTCAGGATTTCTTGGATAAAATGGAGAAAAACTTTAGGGTAATGCAGGCCATGAATGTGGAAGGGGTAAACTTTGCAGCTTATCAGTTCAAAGATGTTGTGTACCAATGGTACGAGGAATGAGATAGACATAGAGGTAATGTTGAGGAGTTGTTCTTATGAGAGGCCTTTTCTAATGCTTTTGTGGATTGCTTCTTTCCTTAGGAGCTAAGGGAAGCAGATATGGAAGATTTTGTGAATCTTAAGCAGGGAAGAATATCTATCAAGGAATATGCATAGAAGTTCTATCAACTATCAAGATATGCTCTAACTTGGTGTATGATATAAGAGCGAGGATGAGAAAGTTCACTTCTGGGCTATATTGAGATTTGATCCATGAAAGCAAGACTACTTTGATGATTAAGGATATGGATATTTCGAGGTTGGATTTCCATATGCAGTAGGTGAAGGATGAAAAGAGGAAATAAATAGAGTTTGGGTAAAGGTAGAGTAAGAGGAGCATATTCTCTGAACAGGGTGGTACTCCAGCAGCAGGGTGGTTAGAATGGCAGTAAATGGCTGAAGAAGAAGTGGGGGAGTTCTAGTTCCTTCTCTACTGCTAGTGCTCCTTACCTGAAATAGTTAGATGACAGGTGTCTGAAAGGTGTTGATAATTTTCAGGCATAGGGTGACCGATCTCAGGCAAGTAAGGCATAGTTAGCTTCTTCATGTCCTCCTTGTCGGTTTTGTGGTTGTCTTCATTGGGGCTTTTCTGATGAAGGGAGGGACAAATATTTTAAATGTGGCCAACCAAGCCATATTCCTAGAAACTGTCAGGTTGGTTAGGGTGCTTCGGGAGCAGTCAAAGTTCCTATTGCTTTATCTTCTGCTCTTACGCCTAGTGGTGTGGCTTTGGTGTCTTCTCCTGCTTCTAGTATCGGCACTACCCGGAATAGGTTGTATGCTCTCGCATCTCGATAGGAATCTGAGGCATCACCTGATACCATTGCTGGTACGTTACAACTCTTTTCTTGTGATGTGTATTATCTGCTTGATCCAGGGTTCACTCTTTCCTATGTGACACCTTATGTGGCTATATATTTGGGTTATGATCCTGAGGTTATTTCAGATCTTTTTTTTGTTTCTACCCAGTAGGTGACTCAGTTATTGCTAAAAGAGTCTATAGGGGGTGTGTGGTATCTGTTGGTAGCAAGCAAACCTCGGTAGATCTCTTTGAGATGGATATATATGATTTTGATATTATTTTGGGGATAGATTGGTTACACTCTTGTTATGGATCCTTAGATTATCAGACCCATAAAGGTGTCTTTAGGTTCGCTGGTGAACCGATTATAAAGTGGGAGGGTGGTTCCCTAGCTCTAAAGGGGAGATTTATTTCTTTTCTTAGAGCTCAAAGATTAATCTCCAAAAGGTGTCGTTATCACTTGGTCTGGGTTAAAGATTCTAACTTGGACGTCCTTCTTTTCACTAAATTTTGGTGGTAAGTGAATTTCCTGATGTCTTTTTGGATGATCTTCATGGTGTTCCTCTGAATAGAGAGATTGAGTTTGGTATTGATTTGGTTCTGAACACTCATCCAATACTTATTCCTCCTTCTAGAATGGCTTTGACTGAGTTAAGGGAACTCAAGGAGCAACTTAAGGATTTTCTGGATAAGGGGTTTACTCTTCCTAGTGTATCCCCATGGGATACACCGGTGTTGTTTTTGCGCAAGAAGGATGGTTCCCTTCAGATGTGCATTGAGTATCGGTAGTTGAATAAGGTAACTATCAAGAACAAGTATCCTCTTTCGAGGATAGATGAATTATTTGATCAGTTGCACGGTACCAAGTTTTTTTCTAAGATAGATCTTTGGTCTGGGTATCATCAGCTTAATATTAGGAAGGAGGATATTCCTAAGTCGGCTTTTCATACTCGGTATGGGCACTTTGAGTTCTTGGTTATGTCATTTGGCTTGACTAATGCCTCGATGATATTTATGGATTCGATGAATAGGGTTTTTAGGTAGTTCTTGGATCTCTTTGTCATTGTGTTCATTGATGACATCTAGGTGTATTCTAAAAGTTAGATGGATTATGCCAATTACCTCTCTGTGGTATTGCACACCTTGAAAGAGTAACAGTTGTATGCGATATTCTCCAAGTGTGAGTTTTGGTTAAACGTTATGAATTTTCTTGGTCATGTTATTTCTAGTGATGGGATCATGGTGATTCTCAAAAGGTGGACATAGTTAATAAGTGGCCTAGAACCACGACTCTAACCGACATAGCTTCTTGGGTTTGGCTGGGTATTATAGATGGTTTGTGGAAATCTTTTCGATGATAGCTGCTCCTTTGACTAAGTTAACTTAGAAAAAGGTAAAGTTTTCTTAGTCAGAAACGTCTGTAGGGAGTTTTGAGAAGTTTACGTACAAGTTGACTTTGGCTCCAGTTTTTACATTGCCTGAAGGCAATGAGGGATTTGTAGTTTATTGTGATGCATCCTGGGTGAAACTTGGTTGTGTTTTGATGTAGCATGGGAAGGTGACTGACTATGCTTCTAGGTAGTTAAAGGTGGATGAGAGGAATTATCCTACTTATGATTTGGATTTATTGGCCGTGGTTTTTGCTTTCAAAATCTGAAAACATTATTTGTATGGAGTGCACGTGGACATATTTTCTAATCATAAGAGTCAACAGTATGTGTTCACCCAGAAGGAGCTAAATCTCAGGCAAATAAGACGGTTGGAGCTTCTCAAGAATTATGATATGAGTCTTCACTACCACCCAGGTAAAGCTAATATGGTTGCTGATGCTCTTAGCAGGTTGTCCATGGGAAATTTGGCTCATGTGGAGAAAGAAAAGCGGGAATTGGTGAAGGATATTCACCGTTTGGCCAATCTTAGAGTCCATCTCTTGAACTCCAAGGATGGTGGGTAAATGGTTTAAGAAGTGGTTAGATCGACTCTTGGTGAAGAGATCAAGGAGAAGCAAATCCTAGATCCTATCTTGATATAACTCAAGAGTGATGTTGATGGGCAAAATTTAATGGTATTCGAGATTAGTGGTGATGGTACTTTACAGTACCAAGGAAGGTTGTGGGTTCCTTATGTTGACGGTTCGTGACAAAGGGTTTCGGTTGAGGCGCATGAGTTGCGCTATATTTTTTATCCCAGTTCGACAAAAATGTATCATGATCTCAAGGAGATATATTGGTGGAATGGTATGAAAAGGGATGTAGCTAATTTTTTAGCCAATTACAAAGGTTGCCAAAAAGTCAGAGTTGAGCACATGAGGCCTGACAGGTTATATCAAGAAATTGATTTGCCCGAATGGAAATGAGAAGTGATCAACATATATTTTACTACTGGTTTTCCTCAGTCTCAAAACTAATTTGATTTAATTCGATTCATCATGGATAGGATGACAGAGTCTGGTTACTTCTTTCCAGTGAGGACTACCTTTTCGATAGAGGACTACCTTATCTCTGATCATGGTACACAGTTTTTATATCAATTTTGGCGGTCTTTTAAGAAGGGATTTGGTACTAGAGTGATTTTGAGTACTGCTTTTCATCCTTAAATGGATGGGCAAGCGAAAAGAACTATACAAACATTGAAGGATTTGCTTTAGGCATGTGTGATTGACTGTGGTGGCAATTGAGTTGAGCATCTACCTTTGGTAGAGTTTTCTTAGAACAATAGTTACCATTCTAGTATTGGAATGGCTTCTTTTGAGGCATTTTATGGTAGGATGTGTAGATCTTCTATTGGTTGGTTCGAGCTTGGTGAGGTGGATCTGTTTTGTTCGAACTTGGTTTATCAAGCTATGTAAAGGTAAAGGTGATTTGGGATAGGCTTAAGGTTGCCCAAATTCACCAAAATTCCTATGCAAATGGGAGACGTAGAGACTTGGAGTTTGAGGTTGGGATAAGGTGTTCCTAAAGGTATCTCCCATGAAGGGAGTAATGTGATTTAGTAAGAAAGGGAAGCTCAGTCCCCGGTTTATCGATCCTTATGCAATTTTGCGGAGAGTTCAAATGTGGCTTATGAAATGGAGTTTCCTTTTGGTTTAAGCTTTATTTTTTCGGTATTTCATGTTTCTATATTGAGGAAGTGTCTTGGTGATCCTTCTTCGGTGGTTCCTTTGGAGGGCTTGGGTATCTTGGATTCCCTATCTTATGAAAAGGTCTAGACTAAGATCTTGGAGAGGCAGGTTCGCTGGTTATAGACCAAGGATGTGGCCTCAGTTAAGGTTTTATGGCAGATCCACAAGGTGAAAGAGGCTACATGGGAAACGGAAGAGGATATGAGGTCCAAGTATCCGCATTTGTTTTCTTCTCCTGGGATTCATTCGAAAGGTTATGTTCTTCAACATACTTTTGTTTTCAAACTTTGTTAAAAGAGAGATTAATATCTTTGCATCTGTGTTTTCTAATTTGGTTAAAGGTCGGATTTATATTTGATAATGTAAATAAATCGTACTTGTAGTTACCCTAGCTTGTCCGCCTTTCGGGGACGAATTTTCCTAGTGGGGGAGACTGACATACCTTAGGTTTTTGGACCTTATAAATCTTTTTGGATTTCTAGTCTCTAAACACGATACGACTGGGGGAAATAACTCATACACTGGGATACCAGTGGTAGGGGTTAGTCGTATGTTGACCAGTATTGGTTGGTGGGTTGGATTTGGTTTCTAGAATCGATACAACTTGGGTGGTATGAGTCGTTTCGGTGTACATGGGTCATTTGGTTTAGGTCTTTCCTTCACTTAATCTTAGACTAAGTTGGATCTGAGGACGAGTGGCTCACCATAAGTCGTAAGCTAGGGTAGTGTTCAATCCTCCTTAGATTCTATTCTGCCAGGGGTACGGATCATGGGTACCAGTCGTATGCATAAATATGACATGGTTTAGGGTGAGTCATACCTTAGACAGTGTTGGGTTCAAGGGAAAACCTTGGATACAAGTAGTGGGTACCACTCGTACAGGGGAGGAGGTACGATTCATATGGGTCAATTGTACCCTATGAAAGAAATTTTTTGTAGTTTAAGTGAGGGAATCTGGACATTTCCCCACTTAACCTAATAAGGCCCCACGACTTTTAACTCACTTGGGGAGTTATTTTCCTTATTATTCTATTCTTTAACACTTAGAAAAATACTCTTTAATCCTCTCTAAGTCTTTGGAGAAAAAAAAGCTAGGGTTTAATCTTATGGATTAATTGTAGATGACTCCATCTAAAATACAATAGGGACAGCCGTTTTCGGCTGCTCGTTTCGTATCTTGAAGAAAGAGTAGGCTTAAGTTGGGGCTTGTGTTGGTGATTTCTCTCCATCATCTTCTTGGTTTAAGGCATGTTCTTTTTCCTCATTGTTAGTTCCAAATAAAGGCATGGTTTTATACAATATCTTCATGGTTTGATTAATGTATGGTTTTGGGTTTTCAAATATAATTTGGGGGGTTTTGGTTATATATGCTTGGTTATGGTTTTACCATGTTTTAATTATGGTTTTACATGCTTTAATGGTGGTTTTGGATAATTGGTTGCATGGGAATGGTTATTTGGTAATTTTCTTTGGTTTTGCAAATTCTATGCTTCCATTATGTTTAGTTAAATGCATATGAGAATGTTTTCACTAGAATGTTGGATTTTAATGAAACTTCTGCATAGTTTAAACTTGGTAATGGAATCCTAAATGGTTTGGAATGGTCAAAATGGAATAGTTTTGGGTTTAACAATCATTCTTGTAGGGTATAATGGAATCCCCCAAGTAATCATAATAATGAAACACTTGTGGGGTAATGAGACTCCCAAGTTAATTAGATAATGTGATCTGGGTACATAGGAATCCCTTGATCTCAAAAATATTTGGCTAAGAACAATTCTTGCTATTTATAGTCGGTATGACGATACCGCAATGTATCTCGGTTAATAACAATGGTTTAGTTGGTTGTAAATGATTTTAATTGGGCAATAATGGTAGGGTGTGATAGGTAACGGTGAAGGTGGAAGTTCAATGATCGAGCACTGGAAACTCATATTTACCGACATGAGGGGTAGGTCATAGCGACCTTATATGATACTATGAGGTACATGGGAATCCTCTAAGTACACTGTACATCTGTATCATGGAGGGTAAGGGTACTTGGGAATACCCTACTCTAATGGTATCTCTAATTCTTGTGACTACACGCATCAGGGCCTCTTTAGGGGGATAGACTTGACCCATATAGCCCGTGGGTGGTTAAGGACGGTTATGCTACACATACCCAGGTTAATGGTTTTAAATGCATGCTAAACCCGGTTCTTTTTCCCGACATGGTTATATATTTATATATGTATGGTTTGTATGCATATGGATGATTTACTTGGTTTTGTTAAATGATATATTTTACCCTTATCCTGAGTTCATTCTAGCGTTCACCCGCAAACACATCTTTGGGCTGCTGTATCCCTACGAGATGCAGGAACCGACCGTTCTACTCCTCCTGCTTAGCGATCGGGCTTTGGGATCAGCTATTGGATTGAAGTGATGAGCTTCCATCTTTTCGGAAGGATTCATTTCATGGATGTTATTTCATATTTTTAAAAGGATGCATTTCATGGATGTTATTTCATACTTTGGTTTATTTATGGATATTGGTTTTGGCTATGATTGGGAGGCATGTCCCAACCGAATTTTGGAATTCTTTTGGTTAGAGGCTTTTGTGCAGGGGTGACTTTTGTGTAAAGCTCTAAAGCCTTGGCTTTAGGACCCTCATTCTTGGGGGCCCTTTTACATCAATAAATATTTTTTAAAAAAAATAAAGTAATTTGAATACTTTTTATAATTAAAAGAAAATGCTCAACAAATTAACTGAAAAGATAGGCCCTAAATCAATAAGTAACGTATGGAATAAATACCCAATCTATTTTTAGTATGTTGACTAAAAAATTACTATTTTTATGTTTTGTTGGGCACCAAGTATTGCAAGAAGTACATTAAAGTACCAAATATTATTCTCAAATCAATTTATCAACTTATTGCATCAAGTACTGTTATTTCAAATTTTATGTATTATTTTCATCTAAAAGTTGTTTGTTTAGATGTTTTACTACGCAATATATATTTTATTTCTAAAAATTTATTAGAAAATAAAATACGTCAACTAGAAAATATGACTCTGATTGTTTATAACTCAAAAAGGTCGAAAAGAAATTTAATCTGTGATATAATCTTAAAGGAGCTTACGAGAAAGTTAGAGAAACATCTGACACTTTACTGTAAAAAGTAGACTTCGAATGAAAAATATAATACGGCAAAATCTTTTTTGTATTAATAACAAGATAAATTAAGGTCCGTCATTGAAATTTGTCTTTATGCCTCTGGCAGTACTGAGTCGCCCCTTCTTTTGTGAAAATATTATGGGTTGGCATGGACAGGATCTGTATTGGTGTCAGCCTTGGTATTAGCATTGGTATTGGGTCTGATACCGTAGGACTAAATTTCTCATTATTTTATCCTCTTTTATTTTGGGACTATATATAATTATTATGGAACTCATATGGTTATGGTTTGGATTGTGGATTGGTTGGTATTGGTTATCGGTTAGGTATCAGATGGTTGGAATCATTTGGGTGGTCACAGATATTGACCTATCCTAGAGTCTTGGATTATGTAATAAAACTATCTTATTATATATTCGGAATTCATCTGACTCAGGGTATATGCCAGACTCTTTGGTTGGGTATTGGGGGTGGTCTCCGGTCTTGGTTGGACTTGGGATGCCCATTACGACAAGTGTCCCGGTCGGGTCGTATCACGGATTCTTCATCAACTAGGGTCTGAGTCTGACTTGAACTTATAGATTTTCCCTTGTCAAGTAACCTTTACCTTGATGTTGAACTTGAAGACTTTCTCCTAAGATCATAAACATTATTATTATCTCCAGCTTTCGTAGCAACAGAAGCCCAATTAAGATCACCTTACTCGTATACTAGTTCATCTTCTTGATATTTGGGGCCACCAAGTAACCTTTAATTAGTATAATTAATATTATCCATGAGAATTGGATTAGTGGTATCACGAATATTATAATGAAGTGTAAATGTTCTATTGTATTTAACGTACACTAGATCATTGAGACGCGATAGCTCAAGCCTATTTCTCTTCGTCGAATGAATCTGTACATAATAAAGGAATTACTAATTAAATACTAGTAATAATCGTTTTAATATAGAAAGTAGAATATAATAAATCATTTTCATATTCAAACCCACTTCAGTTTCGCTCTCATTCGATGCGCTACATGTTAAACTTAATACTCTCATGGTAAACTTTTGCAAATATGAAATGTCGCTGCCAAATAGTGGCCACCACTCAACTGTAGAAAAAAATGAAGGTTAATAAGTATAAGGAAGTTAACAACTTAAGTAAAGCACTTAATCTATAATAAAGGCCACTAAACCATTCACTAACCCGATGACCTTGTATCTCTGGTTCTAACAGCTTGACCAGAAGTAAACAATTCATCTGCACTCTTGTACTTAGCAAGCTCAACAACTAATAAATCTTGTGTAGAAAGATCAAGGAACATTGTCTCAACACAAGTATAGTAACTTTCCCACACTTAAGTAATTTTCCTTCATCCATAGTGGATCAAAAATACAACCCCAGACTCAAAACATAACCTACTTAATGCAAAGGTCATTTGAGCTGGTCAGTCCACCTTGTATCAATTATTTCAAGGACTTTCTCATAATTTCTCTTAACTTCACCAATATTTCGTTGAATAATTTCCTTTCCCTTATTCATTGCTTTAAGCATATATCCCATTAGGGGTCTTTTTTCTCCATCTACCAAGTGAAATAATGAGACCAAAGGACCACAAACTTTTAGAGCTTTGGAAACATCATTTCAAAAGTATGTAGAATAAAGAATAACAGAAACTTATTTTCCCAAAGCTTTATTTGTAAATTTACTGGAAGTCCATTCATTAGAGATGGTGATCAACTTCTCAAGTTATTCCTTTGTTTGTACATTACCACCAAAGTCAAAAAGGTTATTGCGAATCTTGTCTTGGACGATTTCACCAAATTTCTTTCATTGGTGAATTTTTTCATCAAATTCAACATCAACAACCTTTGACTCATGTAAGAAACTAATTTGGTGGCCTTATTAAAAACTATTAAAGACATATTATAGTAATTATTAGCTTAATAAGTATTTATAATTTAGTATTAACTAGATAAAAGGAGAGATGTTAAGTATTACCTGAAGCATATGAGTTAATCTTGAATATGTCCTCAAATATCAAATTGATGCAATTGGCAGCACATGGAGTCCAGTAGATATATGGGTACACAACCTTCATCAGCTCCCTCAGTTTCACATTCTCACTAGCATTATCAATGTATTTTGGGTCCAATTTTCTTAATTTTATTCTCAAAAAAAGTAGTACATTTTAGTGTCAGTGGTAGCCTCATTGCTAGCATCGATAGAACTAAGAAAGATGTTGCCTATCAAATAATTCATCCAAATATTAATGAGTATCTTTTCATTATATATGTCTATTTCTCCATTATAATGGAACAACCATACTTTTGTTATTGAACTTTATGCTTCTCAACTAGTTAATCTACTTTCTTCACTTCTTTCTTTGGTTGAGTAACTTAACTTTAGCATAGGTGGGTGACTGCATTCCCAACTAATATTGTCATACCGCCTCTATGAAGTTAGCAAATGATTCATAATTGACAGAATTAAAAGGGAGACCCACATCATACATCCATACTACAAAAGCATTTACAGCCCGCTCTCTTAAGATCTTTTTTGTGTCATCAATTCCTCATCCTCGTCCTCATCCTACTCTTGTCTTTTAAAAGTTTGTGTTGTCTTGCAGCTTCTGTGTAAAAACCTATTAATAGGATCTTCTATTGACACCAAATTCTAACCTCTCAATACTTCCCCTAGGCCACTATTTTTTCAAAAAATAGTTCTGAGTATCGATATTTTCACGCATTATTTTTTATATCAAATAACTATTAACGTTTTGCATTCATGATTTTGAAGTAAACGGTTTATTTTTAATATTTTTTTATGGTATGCATAATATAATATTTCATTTAATATTTATTAAATTATTTTTGTAAATATGCACACTCGTAATATACAAACATACTGTCTATTATTATTATTATTATTATTGTTGTTGTTGTTGTTGTTGTTGTTGTTGTAGTTTTTGTAGTTGTTATTATTATTATTATTATTATCTTTGGTATTATCATTCTTTTTATTATAATTTTAGTAATTCAAAATTTTTGATTCATAATTCATGGGTGTCTAATTTATTTCAAATTATTATTGTAGTCAATTTTAAAATAATATACTACGTGTTGTTAATTTTATTTACATAATTTATTTCTGACTAATTGAGAATAATGATGATGTTGTTGTTGTTGTTATTATTATTATTATTATTATTATTATTATTATTATTAAAATAGCAACCTAATTCTACCATTTTTTATGTGTTTAATTTTTAGCCATTTTTACTCTCAATTAATGTCAATTTTAACCCAAACGATATCAATTTGGATTTCAAATTGAAATTCAAATTTAAATCCATTTTTAAAATTATTTTGATGTTAGTTGCTGATCGAAACGGATCTAACGACTAAGATCATATCAACATTCTCTTTCCTTTTAAACCAAAACACAAACCCTAACCCTCATTTTTCTCAAAAGAGCCACAACTCTTTCTTTCTCTTGGTTCTCTCTCTCAATCAGAGATTGTCATTGTCGAAAATAATAGCCAGTCGGTCGGTGACTTTGGCACTCTGAAGCCGCCCCTTTCTTCTGTACCCCTCTCCGTTCTCCTTTTTCCTTCACCAGTGGAAGCAAAACAACCGCTATTCCAGCAAGCCCCCCATTGACGGAATCCAACACCAGCCGCCGCCGCCGCAGTTCTTTAATGAACTAGCCACCAAATTAGTCCAACCACCGCCTCTATCTTTCGCCACTTCACTATGTTTGGGTCGGCGAAGCCTCCATTCAACACCACCACCGCCACCCTATTCGTTGTTGCCTTGCTTCACCGGGAGTGATGACCGGTGAGGCACTACAATACCAGTCACCGCCAACCACATCAACCATGAATACAGCTGAAGAGCAAAGCCGGATCCACCAGCGAGCTGTCTATACCCTATTTTCTCCGTACCACTATCCAATTTTTTCCTGAATGTATCGCAATTTACGATGGATTCATGAGAATCGGTCTTCGGTTTGTTACCTAGTTTAAAATTCCTCCATTTCATTTTTTCTCTCTTATGATTGATTTTATTAGATTCAAAATTGATGAAATTTGACTATTAATTTTGAATTGAATTTTCCAATTTTATGCGTGTTTATGTGTTTAGAAGTCCAATTTCGGTGAACTTCTTAACCCTAGATTTCTTTAAATTTAGGACTAATTCTAAATCCTTCCTGCTGAATTGATGTGTGACTATGATATTTCCGAGCATCTAAAGTTCATGACATTTTTTAATACTCGTTTGCCTGCATTGAATTTTGGAATAAGTCACCCATTGATTTATTAAATTCATTGGCCTAATTGAATTACTCACATGATTGTAAAATTACAACATGTCTATTCCATTTATATGGGTATAAGATTGATTTTTTTACATCCATAATTATGGTATGTCTTGATTTGAACGAATTAGATATTATGTGGTTAATGTATTATTTAATTTCCTTCTATGGTAAATTTTGACAGCCTTCTTAGGCTTAATGATTACCTTTTTTTAATCCTTAATTGCTAAATCCTAGATTCAACCGTGTTTTTAAAGGGAAGAAGATTCCATCAATGAATACTCTTTTTCCTTTCATTCTCCTAATTAGCTGTTTTGAATATCTTTTCCCTCGTTAATTTGAATAGATCTTTTGTTTAGGTAAAAAATCAGTTTTGTTTATTCTTAAAATAATTCTGCTATCTATTTAATGAATAAAATTGTTTCTTTCCTTTTATTCTTTTGATTACATCACCATCCCTTCACTATATAAACCTCTTCTTTTCTCTTTAACGGACACCTTTTTCCATCCATCTTTCATTTGCTATTACGGCTCACATACAACTTTTGGCTATTCTATATATAAAAATAATAATAATAATTTACTTTTTACGCTTTTTGATACTTTCGAATTTCGAAGAAGCATTTGGTTCTATCATTGCTTTGCACCCTACCTGGTTAGTCCCTAATCTATGTATTTCTTTTTCTTATGTGTGTGATAGCAAAGCATAGAAAGCCTGCCTATAGGAACTAACTTGAAATAATTATTTTGTTCTTGCTTGTTGTGCCTTTGTTTCTTTGTCCCTCTATTTAAGATCATGTGTTGGTAGATTTGAGTTTTATTTTGTACTTTTCCTGCTCTTTTGTTCGTATCTGACAAGTAACATTAAGTGTTTTTTGGGATCGAAAGAATCGTCGGGAGTTTGGGATGGGTGTTTATCTCTATCTCATTAGTCTCATATTTTTATTTTTATTTTCATGGGTCTGTAACATTATTGTACAAACATTATTGATGTAATAATAAATTATGAGACAACATAGGGGCAGGGTTTATGTGCTACATGAATCATTTAGGAAAACATAATTTAGGTTGAAAAATAAATTTATTTGGGCATCAAGAGAGAATGTTTTAGGATTAATCATTAATTAAAATAAGCTTTGAGTATGTAAATTAACTTGTAACGCGCGTTAAATATATGTAAGTTAGTTTTCAGAATATTTTTCGAGGCAATTAAATTTTAAATAATAGTCACACAATTTTTACAAATTAGTTTATGGTTATATGACAATTTCCTACAATGACATAAATATGTTTTTATTTAAAATGATAATTTCCTACAATGACAAAAATTAGTTTATGGTTAAATGATGATTTTTATAATGATACAAATCTATTTCTGCCAAAACAACAACCTTCTACAGTAATACCAATCATTTTCTTTTTTTAACGATCATTTTTTTCTAAAATATCTGTTTTGATAATTTTCTACAGACTCTTAATAAACCAGTTTCAACTCTTAAATAATCTTTAGCAATTCAGCTTTTTAAAAAATAGCTTTTAACATACTAAACTGTTTGTTTCAGCATATTGAACTTTTTTTATTTTATTACTTTTCTTTTATGGTTGGTACATTCTTATTTCTTTAAGTATTTTTAGCACATTAACATGCCTTCACTTAATAGTATCACATGTTTCTTTGCCTATCACCAATTTCACCATGTCAGTTATTCTAATGTACTTAACTTTAACATATCATCGCTTAACGTTTTGGTACAATTAATCCTTTAATCATATAGGCCAACTATTTATCACTTAGCACCATGCCTATAGGATTTAACTAATTTCTAGCGTATGAATTAGTTGTTCGAAACTTCTAGATATCATGCCTATAGGTTATAAAAATAAGTAATTAATGATTTAGTTAATCATTTAACCAACTCCTTATTTAAACAAGAGGCCTGTTTGAGATTATTATATGCTAAATGTTTTCCTATGTGTTTTACATGTTTTGAGTCAAACTAGGAAGCCTAAGTTTATTTATCTAGACCCAAATTCAAAGTAGAAAAGTTCAATGCCTCTTGGACGATTAGTTGGGACGGGTATGCATTCTAGGAAATCCTAGTTTTATCCTTTATTTTAGAGCACCTCTAAGCTTAACTACTAGCCTAGGTGGGGGATTGGTATACATTTGGAAATGATGGTGACCCAATATGTTTTGACAAGGTGACATACGACATTGTCACCCGGTAATAACCCGGCTGCTAGCTTATAGGCCTGGTAATGATGAATATTCTGGGTGCTGATTCAAATTAAAACAAAATAATTCTTTCTCTAATCTCGCGAATTATTTTTTGTTTTATCTTTCTTTACTCTATATGTTTATATTGGGGTAGTTTAGGCTCTCTAATCTAATATAAATATTTTGTTTAAAATTATGTCCCTTCTCTCGCCTCGCTTGTCTCATTTGTATGTTTTTATTGATTTTATCACCTAGGTAATTTATAGCTAAAATAATTAAATTACATGTCCTATTTATTCATATTTCACCACTTAGTAACATTTAAGTTAATAAAAATAAGTGACCTTTGTTTTATCACCTTGAACCCCCACGTACAGTATGAATTTGATTGGGAACCATATTTGTGGACCTCGAAAGGAGCCTAACACCTTCCTTTTGAGGTAATTTGAACTATTACTTGAACTTCTGGTGATGTATACTAATAAAACAATTCATCATTAGTCTAGAATGGTGCCCTAACACACCTTAAATTTATTAGGTGGCGACTCTTCACTCTTAATCAATCCTAAAAAAGAGTTGTCATATCAAATCTCGTTTTTCTCAAGAAAAATAGGGCGCGACAGAATGACGACTCTGCCAGGGATACTTAGGTGCTAACTATAATGAATTTGTGTTTTATGTGGGATTCTATTACTTTCTTTATTTTATTTTTCCGTAATTACCTTATCCCTTCCTTTTATTGTTTATATCATGATTTATTTTTACATATTAGTCCCTTCTCCTCCTCCTTTTTATGTGTTTTTATTTCTTCATGCTTATCCCCTCCCTTCTTCTCCTTTTTGTTGGCTATGTGTTTTAATATTCATTTATTTTTATATTGCTAAGCATGTTATTGTATTTTTCTATGTGCTATGTGTTACTGCTTTCCATAAACTGTCATTTCATTCATACTATCCTTCACTTGGAACCTCCTTTTTTTCTTTTATGAACGGCTGTGTGGTTTCACCGAAAGTTCTTTCCTAAATACCCTTTAGGAAAAGCCTTGTGGATTGGTTGATCAGAGGTGCGTCGACAACCACGATCTTTCCCACTCTCAAGTTGTCCATTTGAGGGGACCGTGTATACAATCACTCTTATTCCTAGAGTCTAATAGTTTATCCCTTTACTAAGAAATAAACGTCCCAAAAGCCTAGGGTGTTATGTTAGAACACCTCGCCCTAAGCTCTAAGGGATTTCATCACTTGTATCAAGATAGGATAAATATTCGAAGATTGTCTCAACAAGGGTAGCATTATCAATTTTGAGCCTAAACAAACTACTAACAAAACTACCTAAATTGGAGGAACTACGAAAAACAAAATGAAGAAAGAGGTAGGGGCAGTGATGGCAGCCCAGCCTTCGGAGTGCGTTTGAAGCTATCCAACCCTTGCCCTACCTCCTTCACCCTACCCAAATACTCCAACACTGTATCTGATATTTCCCTACCTACTACAAACCCTAATACCATATTAAACCTCACTATACCAAGCACCTACTCCATATCAAATGCACCCATAATTTGTAAACCCTTCCTATTCTGTATACAATGCACAACCAACCCATATCCAAACACCCCAACCAATTCATGTCTAAACACCCCGACCTGCTCATTTTCCTAATGTTAAGTCTTCTCCCAAAGCCAAATCTAATTTCAAAAAGAAACATTATACACCTTTAGCCGAACCCATAGCTCAATTATATAAATGACTCAAAGAAGCATGCTACTTTACAACTATTCCTGTTGTGCAAGTGGATACAAAATCTCCATGGTATCAATATGATAATTCTTGTGCCTACCATTCTGGGATGAGAGAACATCCCTTTGATGCATGTTTTGCTCTGCCCCAAATATTCATCTTGACATTATTGCAGACTTCTGAAAATCATAAAAAGGCTCTGATGAGGATTTTGAGTGAAGCCTATGTACCAGCTACTATAACAGGTAAAGAGATGACCCACATGGTGGGGAAAGTGTTTGAAGCCTACAAAATATCCTTCCATGATGATGAGTTGCCACTCGAGGGTAGATTACATAACCGAGCTTTGCATGTTATGCTGTAGTATAAGAAAAGAAAAATATCCCAAGTTTTGATTGATCTAGGCTCAGGATTAAAAATCTGTCCTTTGAATACTTTGATCAGGTTAGAGGTGGATCTAGCTAAAATACAGACCTAGAAAATGAATGTGAAAGCATTCGACAACTCCTAAAGAAACACTATTAAGGAGATCACGCTAGACATGGTGATAGGTTCAGTCACTTTCCCCATAATCTTCTAGGTGATGGATATTCCTGCCTCTCATAACTTTTTGCTTGAGTGGCGATGGATTCACACAACTAGCGTTGTCCCCTATACACTTTCTCAGTGCCTTAAGTTTGAATACGAGCACAAAAAAAGTAGTTATACATGAGGACAAGATCATACCATATATGTTATTGAAGAAAATAATAGTCTTAATGGAAAGACGTTTCACACTCTTGAGTTAGTTGAGAGAATTGAAGGAAGATTGTACAGTAGGGAGTTGCATGTCATAGTACAGTATGGGGATAAAATAATACCCCAGGTATTAATTGATCCTGGTTCTGGGGTGAACATCTGTCCTTTAGTTACCCTAATGCAATTGGAAGTTGATGTAGATAGGATGTAGCCTTGATTAAGGATATTAAGTTCATTTTATGGCTCTAGCGAGGTACTATAGGGGACATTACGTTATACATGACAAATGGGCCCTGCTACTTTTCCCATAACCTTTTAGGTAATGGATATCCCCAGCTCTTATAACCTAATACTTGGGCAGCCATGGATTGACATGGGTAGTGCAGTCCTTTCCACACTGCACCAATGTCTCTAGTTTGAATATGGATATCAAGAAGTGGTGATGCTGGGTGAGAGAGAAAAAGACGGTCTTGACACTTTGGAACTAATTGGTAATATCAAACAATACATGTTGAGCTATTTGCAACCACAAAAGCTATTGGATGCTCTAAGTTACATACATTGGCTGGGATATGAAGAAGATAAAGGCGTCGATGCTAGATTATAAGGTATAATTGATCCCTTAGATTTCATTGAGAAGAAGGATAATTTTGGGTTGGGCTATGTAGCTCATGATCAGACGATCAAAGACGGGAAAATTCTTGACTCTGCACTATCATTGTACTAAATATTCTACTCTATAGGGTTTTGTGATGATGGTGAGAACGAGGAAGATGGTATATTAGAAATAGTAAAAGATCTCTTCATAACAGAGGACACCGCCCTCGCTCCTAAAGGCAACATTGAGATTAAAGACATGGAAGTGGATATGGTTCTTGAAGGAAAAACCTGGGGAATACAGGTGAAAAGATAATACTTAAAACTGGTTATGAATAGGGTAAAGGTCTTAAGTGAAGGATGCAAGGGATCATCGAGCCCATACAACTACATCCCAAGATGACCACATTTGGCTTGGGATATAAGTGTCCTACAGCAAAGTACCTTGAATGGAGGCCACCTCAGAAAGGTTACTATCACCCTCTACCCAATCCGTTACCTACACTACATGAGACTTTCCACTCTGTTGTTTCTATGGGCCATAGTGAAGAAGAAATTTTGGAGAGCTTGAAGTTTCTTTTTAAATAAAGGAAGAAGGTTGTTATGTCATTATCAGTGTGGAAGAAGGAGCCCCCATTCAAATCCATGGATAGAAATAACAATCAGCAACTAGACTGCCACTTCATCCAGGCCTCGCCGAACACTTGGGTAGACTTGACAGATTGTGTGATACTTTTAGCATTTTATTTTCTTTTGAAATAAATAAACCCGATGTTCGAGATAGTTTGCAATTTTAGCTTTCTTGTATTTAAACACTATGATTGAAGAAATTTTAGCACCATTAATAAATGTCCCCTCTTTGGATTATTGATTGTTTTCTTTTTTATTCCTTTTTTATTATGGCAGAATCACCTTTAAAAATGTTTAATATGAGACAGTAACATACAAAGAGACTATACAATATAATATAAGTAAAGTAGAAGATGTGGAGGATGATGAAATCGTTGAGGAATTTGCTAGTAAGGCTAAAGACTTTGAAGATAAACCCAAGGTATACCTCGTAGAATTAGAAATAGTAAACATAGATGGTTCTGAAGACATAAAAGAAACCTGTGTCAGTGTTTGCTTGAATAAAGATGAAAAAAAGAAATACATTTAGTTCTTGAAAAAGCATTCTGATGTTATTTCTTGGTCCTATGCTGGCATGATGGGACCCATTAATCCATCCCATCCCTCTGTCAAACAGAAGCTTAGAAAATATAAACTCAATCTAATCTTGAAAATCAAAAAGGAAATCTCAAAGCATATTGAAGTCGGTATCCTTCGAGTGATAAAGTATCCGACCTAGTTAGATAATGTTTTACCGGTCCCCAAGAATGAGGGAAAGTTAGAGTTTGTGTGGATTATAGGGATGTCAACAGAGGTTGCATTTGTGGGGAGGATATCTCCAAAGAATATGATGGTTGGATATTATTCTTTGATCGAGTCATGAATTTCAAGGGAGTGGGTATTAAAGTTGTTGTGATCTTAGAAATCAGTCAATATTATCCCATGTCAGCCAAACTTAGGTTTCCCTGCACCAACAATGTGGTTGAATATAAAGCTTGCATCTTGGGGTTTCACTTGGCTATTGATTTAAATATCCAAGAGATATTAGCGATTGGAGATTCAAACTTAGTGAGTCATCAGGTACTAGGTGAGTAGGCCATTAAGAATAAAATCTCCTACCTTACCTAGAGTGTGTGCAAGATATGCACAAGAAGTTCCATAAGATAGAGTTCAAAAATGTCCCAAGGATCCAGAATGAGTTTTCAGATGTATTAGCCACATTGTCCTCCATGATCTGACATCCAGACAAGAACTATATTGATTCTATTCCCATCTACGTACACGAGTAGCCTGCATATTGCTTCCACGTTGAAGAGGAACTGGATGGAAAACCATGGTATATAGATATACATATATAACTAAAAAGTGGAGATTATCCCGAGAATATGACAAGTGTCCAAAAATACACCATTTGAAGGTTAGCCAACCAATTTTTTCTAAGTAGGGAAATCCTGTACAGGAGGACTCTCGATTTTGAGTTGCTAAGATGTGTCAAATCCAGAGAGTCATCCAGACTGATTGAAGAAGTATATGTTGGGTTGTGTGGTCCACATATGAATGGTTTTATGTTGGTAAAAAAATATTAAGATTAGGGTACTTTTGGTTGACTATGGAAACTAATTGCATTTGCTACGTGCAAAGATGTCATCGATGTCAAACTCATAATGATATGATTAGAGTTCCTCCCAATGAGATCCATATCACCAACTTACCTTGGCCCTTTGCGTCTTGGGGAGTGGATGTCATTGGTCCCATTGAACCAGCCGTGTCCAATGATCATAGATTCATCGTAGTTGCAATTGATTACTTCACTAAATAGGTGGAATCCACTTCTCATAAATCAATTATAAAGAAGGTCGTGTATGACTTTGTTCAAAATTGCATTATCTGCCAGTTTGGAATTCCCAAGTCTATCATCACAGACAATAGTTCCTACCTTAACAATGATTTGATAAAAATAACATATGAGAAGTACAAGATCAATCATCGAAATTCCATAACATATAGGCCAAAAATGAATGGAGTAGTAGAAGACGCTAACAAAAACATCTAGAGGACCCTGCGAAAAATGATTGACAACAGCTGACATTGGCATGAGAAGCTACTCTTTGCATTATTGGGATATCGTACTACAATCAGAACATCCATAGGGACTAGACCCTATTTTCTAGTTTATGGCTGTAATGTAGTGATACCTATTGAGGTCGAATTACCATATTTGAGAATCAAACAGGAAGCATAATTAAGCGACATAGAATGGATACAAAGCAAATTCGAGCAGCTAGCACTCATTACCGAAAGAGGAATAAATGCAGTTTGTCATGGTTAGCTCTACCAAAATAGAATAGTTAAGGATTTCAACAAAAAGGTTAAGCCAAGACACTTTACACCTGGACAATTGGTTTTGAAGAAAAATTTTCCACATCAAGATGAGGCAAAGGGAAAATTCTCGCCAAATAAGCAAGGCCCTTAGGTGATTCATCAGATCTTGATAGGAGGAGCACTCATACTTATAGAAATAGATGGCATAGTTTGGTCCAAGCCCATCAATGCAAACGATGTTAAAAGATATTATGTTTAACCTTTATTTCATGCCCATTGCATTGTAATTGGAACTACGTCTGACCTGATTCTAATTTAAAAGGGATACATAGGAGCTCTGATAGAGTTCGGTCATATTATAATACAATTCTCTTATTTCCCCTCTGTGAGTATTGTAATTGGGGCAGAATTTTTTAAAGGACCTCAAAAATTCTATGAGGACATGACATTGGCATGACTATGAATTGGCACAGAATTTCTGAGACAGCCTAAAAAATTCTTACAAGCAGTCTTTTTGCAATCTTTGCAACAAGACAACCCTATACTGGGATAGAAATTTTTGAGTGATACTCAAATATTTCTTGACAAGAGAACAAGTTCTTATTGATGTTGTATTGTCTCAAAACATGTCACAATTAATAATTCAACAATATTTTATTTTATTTTATTTCTAACAAGCTTTACTTATCACTTTCAAAAGATTAAAATTTGCAAATAATATTTTAAAATTATTTATTTTTAGTCTACTCGAGTGAAAATGCAGATGAGGATCATCATCGGACAATGACGTCGAAAAGAAGACAAGGCAGAGGCACAAATCAACCTACCCTTTTTTACTAACTCATAATTTTTCTTTAAGTGCTCGATTAATAGGTACAGATGACAAGAATCACTCCACAACAACTTGAATAATTACCATCACAGAGGCTTTGTAATGACCCTTCAGGTCGTTAGCCGTGTTCTTTCTTATTTTCACCGAGAGAGCTCCTCCATAGCCGTCTTAAGTCATTAGTGACTTACTGGAACCGATAGTTCGATTACCTAATAGTTCTTTTGGATTTTAGAACAACTTTTCCAATTTGAAGTCTTCGTCGATTCCAAATGGCCACCGAGCAAACGATTTAGTAAAATGATTTGGGATACAAATTTTAACTGTGCTAGCAGCTATGTAATATTGATTTTAGGATAGATAGACCCTTGGTTAAGATCCTACAGCATTCGAGTGCATTTTGACCCATTAGTCAAAAAGACAAAAATCAAAATATATAGGTATGGGACCCATAAGTGGCCTAAATGACCTTGAATAAAAATCCAACTTCACCAATGCATCTGGAATGTCGAATTTAGTTACGTTACATAGTTCGTTTGTGAAAACAGAGTTTGAATGAGTCTAGAAGGTCAAAAACAAGTTTTGACCTTGCGGGCCTATCTAAAAGCATACAAAAGAGTCTTTTTGGTACATTTTGGGGCATTTTTTATTTTTATTAAAAACCTAGCAGCCATCGGAGATTGGTGACTTAAAAAATGGGTCTTGAGGGTTGATTAGGAGCTTAGTAACTTGTATAATCCATTCTTTTGCTACAAATCTAAGGTAAAAATTTCTCTAATTTGATATTGATTTCATGGTTTCTTAACTCAAAATCCCTAAATCGTTGTGGGTAAATTTTATCCCTAAAATTGAGTGATTGACTCTAATTAGTTGAAGATTTTAACTCCCTAGAGATAATTAGGCTATGGGTTGGTCTTGGAAACTCTTTTCTAAGGGTGAAACCCAATTCGGGTTTTGGTATCCATTTAAAACCCATGGCACAATGGTTCTATAATGGGTATTGTCATTCTTATTGTAATGCTTAGATTGTATTATTGATGGCATTGCTTGTGAAAGGAGAAGCTTCTCAGAAAGGAAAGAAAAAGCTCATTGGTTCGTGAGTTGCTTGGATTCAAGGTAGGTTAGACTTACCCGTAGTATAGATTGAGCTTGTTTGTAATATAATCATTGATATCTTGTGAGATTGGGTGGGGAATTTAGATGATAGTTGATTAAATGGTGAATTTTGGATTCATTAATTTCTATAGGCCATGGATTTGTAAGGTATGATATTTGAACCTTAGTCTAGGACCTTGGTTAGCTTAATTGTGGTCTCATGACTAGTATGAGAACACTATATTTGTTCTAAGTAGACATGAATGGTATAATTCTCTATCCGTAGGAGTGTATTGACCTATCTAATGCCTAGATAAGAGATGACCTTGGTGTTGGGTTGACTTAGGAAGGATTCTTAAAGAGACTTTCCCTATAGACCTAGAAAAGATTGGTAAGCCCTAATGGTGAGGTATGGATAACTTATCCTAATTCCGAGTAGAAGCTATACATGTGTTAGTAATCTTGGCATTCTCGGGATTTAGAAGTGGGACTTGACCCTTCTTAATGTTCAACTAAATAAATGCTTAGCGACCTAGATACGTGGTGATTGTCCAAGCTATATACCTATGTGTAGTAGTTGTGATGGTTGCACTCAATTATCAGATTATCTTGTGGTCATGACTTGAATACCCTTGTTAAGTAATTATTGTGCATGTTTGGTAAATACTGATTCTCTTGTTGATGCTCATATTACGTGTGAAGCTTATTAGTAAGGTAAAATGACAAGTGTTATCCCACATCCCTACTTCTTTATATATTGTGAGCATTTGTGTATGATTATTGATTTGGCTATGCATGTGGATATATATTGTTGTATCTGGAGAGATATGTGATATTATGATGATACTCGGTTTGAGTCTGGAATAATATATGATATTATGATGTTGCCCGATTCGAGTCTAGAGGAATATGTGATATTATGATGATGCTCGATGAATCTAGAGAAATATATTGATATTGTGATGATGCCTGGTGAATCTGAAAGAGGTAAGAACATTATGATGTCGTGTGGGGCAAATTTACTTATATGCATTGTTATACGTAAGGTTAGCCGTGTGGAGCCAACCGCCTATGTTCTTGAATTATGAGATCTCTCTTTGTAAATTGTTATTCGTTTCTTATTCCAAATCACTATATAAGAAGTGTGACCCTTGTTGATGATAAATTAGCTACTAAAGGAAATTTATGCCTAATATTGAGTTAAGACTTAGCGTTATGTGTAAACTTGCTTAAAAATTCAAGTGCTAACCTAATATATATACTTGACTTGAATAAGAGGTTATATTATGAAATCTTTCCTAGTAAGGAGGCTTATGTAATAACTAGCTACTTCTAAAATATATGATTATTATTTGGAACCTAGAAACCTAGTAAACTAGTTGGTGGACTTTACTTGATTAAATTATGAAAACTAGTCCTTAAGGTTGTGACATGCTTAGTGATGATGGATCTAGTTGTGTGATGGTTAGTTAAATTATCTCCTAACATATGAAGTTGAGATGGCTTAGTTGATAACTCACATCATGATGATGCTAGCTAAAGAATGGCCTTATAATAGTTAAATAACCTATACTATGGGTGGCTTGTAGTTTTTTCCTAATTTGATGACTAGTGATTTTAATACTTGTAATCTTTTGACTTTTGGTAAAATAAAGTTAATTAGTATGGACTTTGCAGTATTTATCAATGCATTATAGAATTAATGATTACATGCCTAGGCTATGACAATGTTGCTTTCTTTATGTTGAATTACGGTATGGGTATTTAGAAGTGGATTTCGGTAATGAGTCATGGCGAGGTTATGCTATCCGTGATTTTCAGTAAATTGATGGAGTAGTTGTGCTTTATGGTATTATTAGTTATATTATTTTGTGTACTCTCCGGTGGTATGAGACACCGTGATAAGTTTTTTGTTGTGCTCTCTTTCGTGTACTTTTCGGTGGTATGACACGTCGCGGTAAGTTCTTGTGTGTATGTTCTAAAGATGGTTGATGATGATTATGGAAAGTAGATATTTTTCTATTGTGTATAGAGATGTACACTTTCAAAATGATACTCAATAATTATGGTGATTATGGAGTATATTGAAATAGTATGTCATGTTATTGCTTTAGTAGTATAGATATTATTACAGTGGTGTCAAAGCAGATTCAAGTCTGATCCTAACCCTTGAATTTAAGATCATTGTCTTACTTTATATTGTCTTTGCATTATATTTGAGCTCAGTCGGCCGATGATGCCTACTGAGTACCCATGTTTTGGTACACATGCTACACTTCTGTACCTTTTTGGTGCAGACCCAGGTTCTAGTTGTTGTCGTTGAGCTAGTTTATGTGAGTTAACTATTCAGAGACAGGGTGAGCTCTTGGAGATCGAGTTGCCCTCTTTCCCCTTTATCCTTATTTATTTTTTATTTTCGAGACAAATGTATGAGATTATTTAAGATATTTTAGATTCTGGGATTGTAAATTCCTCTTGTCAAGGTTAGAATCTCTTGTATTAATACTATTAGGTCATAGGACTTTTGTTTGAATATCAGTTGTCCTTAGTTGTGAAATATTATTTTTGTATATTGTGTTCATACATAGAGTCCATGTTTGACGTTCTTACCGAGGTAACCCATTGTCATAGCTTCAGGTTACAGTATTGGCTTACCTACCAGTGGGATGTGGTAGGTGCCATCATGACTCCAAAAGGGGTCATGACAAATTGGTATTAGATCCTAGGTTTCACCAATATTATTGATACAAGAGCAAGTGTCTAATAGAGTCCTGCGAATTGGAACGTTGACATTCGTTTGCTATCTTCGGGAGGCTATGTGACATTCGTAGGAGTCCTCCATTTTTTCCATTCATATCGTGCTAAGAGACTGAGTTAGTTTGTAGTATATTTTCTTGAATTTACTCTTTTGCAGATGTCGAGGAGATGTGTTGCCCCTATGCAAGGTACGAGGCCCGAGATTGGGCCTAGGAATCCTGCTCTTATTCGTAGAAAACCTAAAGGTCGAGGATAACCTCATGATGTGTCTCCTGCTAAGGATAGGAAAGGTCGTCTTCCCTAGGACCTATCCCCGCACCTGATCTAGAGATTCCTCTACCACAGCCAGCGATGGGCCAGGGTCCAGCTCAGGCCCTACTAGGTTTTATTCCTTCTTCATTGCTCAGAGATGCCTAAATTTAGATACTTAGTATGGTTGGTGGTGTACCTTCTGATGGAGCACAGTCTTTTGGGACCGGGGCACAGCCTGCATCTGTAGCTCCCAGCGTTGAGATTCCTCCTGCACCAGTAGTTGATCAGCCGATAGTCGCACTGCCAGTTATGACCCATCTTATTATGTCTGCCGATGAGTAAAAAATATTTGGTAGATTTTTTTGGTTGGCTCCACCTAGGTTTTTTGCTGCTCTTGGGGAGGATGCATTTGAGTTTCTTACTGCTTGTGAGGATAGGCTTCGTGCTTTAGGCCTTGTCAATACTCGTGGTGTGGATTACATCATATTTCAGTTAGATTTGTCTGCTCGTCACTGGTGGAGGCATTTCGCAAATTCTGGACCAGTTGTATCTTCTCCCTTATCATGGACTCAGTTCTTTGAGATATTCTTAGAGAAGTATATGCCACATAGTCTTAGAGATCGATTGGGGGATCAGTTCTCCAGACTAGAGCAGGGCTCCATGACAGTCGTCGAGTTTGATACTCCTTTTCACAAGTTGGCTAGACATAAGACTTCTATTTTGGACACTTAGTATGAAAGGGTTCGATGCTTTGAGGGTTAAGACTCCCTATTTAAATGGCTACTAAGAGTCTAGTTATTGCGGGTAGGACTTTTGCTGAGGTTTCTAATCAGGCTAGAGTGATGGAGGAGATGCACTGGGAAAGTCGTGAGGGTCGTGATAAGAGGCCTAGATTCCAGGGTAAATTTGGTGGAAGCCATGGTAGTTCCTAATTTAAGAGTGGTATTTCTTATGCTGGACATCCTCCGCATCCATATTTTTATCCTCATAGTCAGACTAGTCGACCAGTTTAGGCAGCTCTTCAGACCGCTGATGGGGATCAGTTTATATCTAGTGGTCGCCCTAGTATGGGTGGTGATAAGCCTTTGAGATATTCATTTGTGGTCTATACTAGGCGTGGAGCTATGCCGGATCAGCTAAATTTGTAAGTTTTGGTTCTTTTCGTGAGTCTTGTTTTACCTATGGTTATCCTGGTCATTTTTTTAGAGAGCTCCCTAGTCGTTGGGCTATGGTTTCTTCAGCCCAGGGAGATACTCCTATTAGGGTAGTTTCTCATTTAGGTAGAGGTGGTTTGTGAGGTCGTAGAGGTGGTTACTAGGGTGCTCAAAGTGGTACTCAGGTAGGTAGGATAGGAGGTCGGTCAGGTGCCCAGTCAGGTGGTGGGTATGGTTAGTTATATACATTACCTGCTAGAATTGAGGCTAAGACTTCGGATGCTATAGTGACAGGTATAATTTTGGTATGCTGCAAGGCTTTATTTGATCATGAATCCACTTATTCTTATATATCTTCTTATTATGCACCACAGTTGGATTTGACTAGTGATTTATTATCTATGCCATTATGCATATCTACTCTCGTGGGTGATTCTTTAGTAGCGGATCGAGTGTTCAGATCATGTGTTGTGACAGTTAGGGATGTTCATACTTATGCTGATCTTATTATTATGGATATGCTGGATTTTAATATGATACTGGGCATGGACTGGTTAGCTCACTATCATATGATCATGGATTATTTTACCAAGACCGTTACCTTAGCATGCCTGACATACCCCCAGCCATGTAGCAGAAAGCGGGTAGCCATGAGCCGATAGGGATTATTTCTTATGTTTATGCTAGGAAACTTATATCGAGAGGTTGTGAGTCTTATCTCGCTTATATATGTGATACCCGTGTAAAGATTCCAAAGCTTAACTCTGTTCTTATTATGTGTGAGTTTCCTAATGTATTTCCTGACAATCTTCCTGGTATTTTTCCTTAACGTGAGATTGAGTTTGCTATTGACCTTGATCCTGGCACCTGACCTATTTCTATGGCACCCTACCATATGGCTCCTACCGAGCTTAAGAAGCTGAATTCTCAGCTTTAAGATCTTCTTGGTAAGGGTTTTATTAGACCGAATATATCCCCATAGGGAGCTCCTATTTTGTTTGTAAAGAAGAAAGATGGTTCCTTGCGTATATGTATTGATTGTAGATAGCTTAATAAAGTGACGATGAAGAACCGTTATCCTATGCCTCGCATTGATGATTTGTTTGACCAGCTTCAGGGTGCAGTAGTGTTTTCTAAGATTGACTTGAGGTTTGGTTACCATCAGTTGAGGATTCGGGCTAAGGATATCCCAAAGACTGCTTTTAGGACCCATTATGGTCACTATGAGTTCTTGATGATGTCTTTTGGGCTGGCTAATGCCCCCACCACATTTATGGACTTGATGAACCGTATGCTCAGACCCTATCTATACTCCTTTGTTATTTTGTTCATTGATGATATTCTTGTGTACTCAAGAAGTAGTAAGGAGCATGCACAGAACTTGAGGATTGTGCTCCAGGTTTAGTGAGAGCGTGTGCTTTTTTACAAGTTCTCTAAGTGCAAGTTTTGTCTTGAGTCAATATCTTTTCTCAGACACGTGGTGTCCAAGGCAGGTATTATGGTAGACCCAACTAAGATTTTAGGGATTCGTGATTGGGCTAGGCCTACGTCTTTGACTGAGGTTCACAATTTTATTGGTTTGGCAGGTTATGGTAGGTGTTTTCTTGAGAGATTTGCTACTATATCATCCCCTATGAGTAGATTGACTCAAAAGAAAATTCCTTTTCGATGGTCCGAGGAGTGTAAGTTGAGCTTTGGGAAGCTCAAGAATTGTCTCACTTTCTCACTTATGTTATCTCTTTTAGTTGAGGGCGAGGGATTCACAGTATTTTGTGATGCTTCTGGTGTTGGTCTTTGATGTGTTTTGATGTAGCAGGGTCTTGTCATTACCTATGCTTCTAAACAGCTTAAGGTGCATGAGCGCAACTACCCCACTCATGATTTGAGGTTGGCGGAGGTAGTTTTCATGCTCAAGATTTGGAGGCATTACTTGTATAGTTGGCATTGTGATATTTTCACTGATCATCATAGTTTTCAGCATTATTTGACCCAGCGGGAGCTTAATGCTCGCCAGTGTAGATGGATAGAGTTGCTAAAGAATTATGATATGTCTATCTTGTATCTTTCGGGTAAGACTAATGTGGTGGCGGATGCCTTGAGTCGCAAGGCGGTGAGTATGGCTAGTTTGGTATGTATTTCAGTTTCTCAGAGGCTATTGGCACAAGACATTCAGTCCTTAGCCAATTTGATAGTTCGCCTCGACATCTCGAATCCAGCAAGAGTTTTGGCTTGTGTAGAGGCGAGGTCCTCCCTGTTTGAGCAGATTTGTGATCGCAAATTTAAGGTTGATAAGTTATGCCTTCTCTGTGATCGGTTAGTGAGCGCTGAGTCTGGGAGACACACCGTGGATCCTGAGGGTATCTTGAGATTTCAGGGTTATATTTGTGTTCCCCAACATGATGATCTGATCAAGTCTATTCTACATGAGGCTCACAATTCTAGATATTCTATTAATCCCAGTACGGCCAAAATGTATAGAGATTTGAGGCAATTGTATTGGTGAGAGATGTAGTAGACTTCATAGCCTATTGCTTGTGTTGTCAGCAGGTTAAGGCTGAGCATCAGCGTCCCGACAGATTGACTCAGAGATTGCCCATTCCTGAGTGGAAATGGGAAAGGATCACCATGGACTTCATTAGTTGTTTTCCTCGTACTTCCCATCGTCATATGGTATCTTGGTTGTTGTGGATCATTTGACCAAGTCGGTATATTTCATTCCTATTCAGATGACCTTCAGTGCTGAGAGATTAGCCCAGATTTATGTTCAGGAGATAGTTCGTTTGCATGGGGTTTCGATGTCTATCATATTAGACCGTGGTTTTGTGTTTACTTCAAGGTTTTGGAGAGTATTCTAGGAGGAGTTGGGTACTCGAGTGGATTTGAGTACAGCCTTTTATCCGCAGGCAAACGGTCAGTCCGAGTGGACTATTCAGGTGCTTGAGGATATGCTCTGAGCTTGTGTTATGGACTTTGGAGGTCAGTGGGATCAACACTTAAGTTTGACAGAGTTTGCCTACAACAACAGTTTACATTCAAGTATTGAGACGGCCCCTTATGAGGCGTTGTATGGTTGGAGGTATCATTCTCTTATAGTATGGTTTGAGACATCTGAGGTTAGACCCCATGGTACAGATTTGCTTCAGGACTCGTTGGATATAGTCAGGGTGATTCAAGATGGGTTGAGAGCAGCCCAGAGTAGGCAGAAGGCCTATGCCAATCGTAGACTCCGTACCTTGAGATTTGGAATGGGTGGCCGTGTGTTCCTTCAAGTTTCACTTATGAGAGGTGTGATGATGTTTGGAAGGATGGTTAAGCTTATCCCTCGCTATATTGGTCTTTTTGAGATTCTTCGTGTGGTTGGCGAGGTGGCCTATGAGTTGGCTCTACCTCCAGAGTTTGCCCCTGTCCATTTGGTTTTCTATATCTCTATCTTACGGAAGTATATTCCGGATCCTTCTCATGTGCTGAGGTAGGACTCGGTCCAGTTGGACGATCAATTGACCTTTGTGGAGGAGCTCGTACTTATTTTGGCTAGTGATGTGAGGCGACTGCGTACTAGGGAGATTTCAGTGGTTAAGGTTCAATAGAGGCATCGCCTAGTCGAGGAAGCTACTTGGGAGATCGAGAGTGAGATGGGGGCCCAGTATCCTTACTTTTTCGAGACTTCAGGTACTTGCTTATCTTTAACTTTCGGGGATGAAAGTTCCTTAGTAGTGGATGATATAATGAGCCTTCAGGTCATTAGCTGTGTTCTTGCTTATTTTCACTGATAGAGCTCCTCCATAGCTGTCCTAAGTCATTAGTGACTTTCTAGAACCGATAATTCGGTGTAACGGCCCGAATTTCGTACCCGAAATTCTATACGATGCTCATGACCTCGATGGACCACAAACTAACCCATGACATATATCTGTACCTGTATACTACATAAAATACTTTATAATGCGAAAATATGAACTGCAAGGCCATTACGTTCAATACTGAACATGATCTGAATGATATAACATTTGTGTGGGTAATAGAATACCCAAAACAAAACTGAACATACTAAAGTCTGAAACATGATAGTCTAGAAAGCCTCTAACTGACTGAACTGTCTGAGTAAGGAGTTAATGGGACATGTCCCCAACTAACTCCAACTAATAGATTAATTACTAAGATAATGGGGAAATAATGATGTCCTCAAAAGATGAGGACTTACTTCTAACTCTGTCTGCGGATATCTGGAATCTAATGTTGCTCTGGAGCTCGTGTCTCTGAACCTATGGTATAAGACACCATAGCACAAATGCGTCAGTACTTTGAATGTATTGGAATGTATGTGAGGTAGGTAGAATGCATGGAGTTCATATGCATAAACAATAATAATAACTGACTAACTATCATGAGCGTGAGAATACATGCATGAGACATAACAACTGACACTAATACTGTGATAACATGATTACTGAATCTGAATATAACTGATAACATGAGTGACTGTATCTAACAGTCCTAAATCTGATGGAACTATCTGAGTTCCATTCTGTATCTGAGTCGACTGTATCTGACAGTCCTGAATTTTGAAGAACTATCTGAGTTCTTTTACTGAGACTAATACTGAAATCGTAGGAGGTAGTCATCTAACCGAAATACCCCAAATGATGCATTATAGCTTAATTGGGGTCCAATCTATGCCCTGATTGGAAGGGTGTCAATACCACGACACTGGTAAGGACAATATGTGAGTGACCCTAATATAACAGGTAACTCTAGTGAGAACGGTGGGAACCCTCATATAGCAGGCTAAGCTAGCTCATCTACCCTCATATAGCAGACTATGATGTCTCAACCTATGCTTGCTACATAGTTCTGAAACGCAAGGATTGCTTCTAAGAATCACACCCTCATATAACAGGTGAGTTCCCATCCTTGGGTTCGCTCGGTGCTAATTTCTACTCCCATCTGAATAAACACTGAACATGATTTACAAAACTGAACATGGACTGAGTTATTGAATTCTGTTGACTGACAGAATACTAATGATATCTGACAACTGACTGAGTTCATAAGATCATGGATATTTCCTGAGTCATAAGACTGTCTGAAGCCTAAGGATCATTGCTTGACTGAGAGTATCGTGAAAATATGACATGGCTCTAGGCACACAGCTAATATTTTGGGTACGAGTACCCCCCAGGACTCGATGGACGGAAACTGACCAAGCATAACTTACTTGAACATATAACTAACATCATAATCCATAATACATTTATAAAAGCATTTCATCAAAACATGTGATAGGCATAACTTGTACATACATGGGGATTTCATGGTATCATGCAAGTTAGGTACTTTTCCATCATCTAGCATTTAATAAAATATATTATAGGCATGGTACATTTAAGCATCATTGTACAATAATTAAACATCATGGTTCAATTATAATTTCATCATTCAAGGGTTTAATCATAGGTTTGCATGACTTTATATCCATAATAATGTAATCCACATAGAGTTTATCACCCAACATGGAGTAGAATTCAATTTCTCATTATCCACATGAACAAGAGTAGCCCAATTATGAAATTCATAAGAAAATCCAAAACTTGAATTTAGAAAAGGGATTCTTGGGCTTCATGGACGAAAGGAGTTCATGAATTAACACTATGCATACCTTAGTTCGTGATTTCGTAAAGATTGACGGTGAGACTTTCTTGGAATTGGATCTTTTATAAAAACCCTAGTTTGTTCTTGTGAGGTTTTTGATAAAAGAGAGCGTATTTTGGGTGAAAAGTGGCTGAATCACGTGTTAAAGGGCTTAAATAGGGGTGGGAAGTTGACCCTTTTAACCCTGGACGCGTCATTTAATTTCGGAAAAATTTTCCCGAATTAAAACCCTGGTGCGACGCGGAGCTATCGCATCGTGTCACTGGAATTTGACAATTGGAAAACTAAGGGATGGCGCGATGTGGAGCCATTGCATTGCCCCTTCTTTTGCGACCAGGAACCTTGGCGCGGCGCAGGGAAAATCGCGCTGAGACACTAAAAAAAGAATAAATTCTGAATTTGGGCCCTGGCATGATGTACCATAATCGCTGACCCTACTGTAATTTTCCAAATGTCATTTCCTCTTGTGACGGGGTGCGCCACTGACTAATATGGCGCTGTTTTACGATGGAAACTTGAAATAGTCGTAACTTCTGACCCAGTTATTGGATTTGGGCGAATTTTATATCGATGGAAAGCTTATTGAATTTCCCACATGAAAAAAGGAAAAATCTTGAGAATTACTCATGGAATAACAATCATTCAATTTAGAATCTAATACTAGACATTCTTGAGATGAAATTAGCTAGAAAAAAGTACGGGGTATTACATTCGGTTACCTAATGATTCGTTTGGTTTTCAGAACCACCTTTCTAATTTGAAGTCTTCATCTATTCCAAATGGCCACCGAGCAAAAAATCTAGTAAAATATTTCGGATGCAAATTTCTACTGCGCCAGCAGCTATGTAATATAAATTTTAGGATAGATAGACCCTTGGTTCGAATCCAATAGCACCCAAGCTCATTTTGACCCATTAGTCGAAAAGACAAAAATTAAAATATATGGGTGTGGGACCCAAAAGTAGCCTAAATGACCTTGGATGGAAAATCCAACTTCACTAATGTGTTCGGAATGTTGAATTTTGTGAGGTTACATAGTTTATTTGCAAAAAATGGAGTCCAAATAAGTCCGAAAGGTCAAAAAGAAGTTTTGACCTTTTGGGCCCATCTAAAATCGTATAAAAGGGTCTTTTTGACAAATTTTGGGACATTCTTTATTCCTATTAAAACCCTAGCAGACATAGGAGATTAGTGACTTAAAAAATGGGTCTTGTAGGTTGATTAGGAGCTTAGTAACTTGTGTAATCCATCCTTTTGCTACAAATCTAAGGTTAGAATTCCTCTAATTTGATATTGATTTCATGATTTCTTGACTCAAAATCCCTAAATCATTGTGGTCAATTATAGCTGTAAAATTGAGTGATTGACTCAAATTACTTGAGGGTTTTAACTCCCTAAAGATAATTAGGCTATGGATTGGTCTTGGAAATTCCTTTCCAAGGGTGAAACCCAATTGGGGTTTTGGTGACCATTTGAAACCCGTGGCACAATTGTGTTAGAATGGGTATTGTCATTCTTGTTATAATGCTTAGATTGTATTGTTGATAACCTTGTTTGTGGAAGGGGAAGCTTCTCAAAAAAAAAAAAGCTCGTTGGTTCATGAGTTGCTTGAATTCAAGGTAGGTTAGGCATACCCGTGGTATAGATTGAGTTTGTTTGTAATGTAATCATTGATATCTTGCGAGATTGGCTGGGGAATTTAGATGATAGTTGATTAAATGGTGAACTTGGGATTCACTAATTGCTATAGTCCATGGATTTGTAAGGTATGATATTTGACCCTTAGTCTAGGACATTGGTTAGCTTAATTGTGGTCTCATGACTAGTGTGGAAACACTATAGTTGTTCTAAGTAGACATGAATGGTATACTTCTCTATCCTTAGGAGTGTATTGACCTATATAATGCCTAGATAGGAGATGACCTTGGTGTTGGATTGACTTATGAAAGATTCTTAAAGAGACTTTCCCTGTAGACCTAGAAAGGATTTGTAAGCCCTTAAGTGAGGTATGAATGACTTAGATTAATTTTGGGTGGAAGCTAGAGATATGTTAGTAAGCTTGGTATTCTTGGGATTTAGAAGTGGGACTTAACCCACCTTAAGCTTGAACTAAGTAAATACTTAGCGACCTAGATACGTGGTGATTGTCTAAGCATATACATATGTGTAGGAGTTGTGATGGTTGCACTCGATTATCGGATTATCTTATGATCATGACTTGAATACCCTTATTAAGTGATTTCTGTGTGTGTTTGGTAAATACTAATGCTCTTGTTGATACTCATATTACATGTGAAGCTCATTAGCAAGGTAAAATAGTAAGTGTTATCCCATATCCCTACTTCTTTATATATTGTGAGCTTTTGTGTATGCATATTGATTTGGCTATGCATGTGGATATATGTCGTTGTATCCAGAGAAATATGTGATATTATGATGATGCTCGGTTTAAGTCCTGAGTAATATGTGATATTATGATGATGCCCGGTTCGAGTCCGGAGGAATGTGTGATATTATAATGATGCCCAATGAATTTGGATGAATATATTGATATTGTGATAATGCCCGGTGAATCTGGAAGAAGTAAGAACATTATGATGTCGTGTGATGTGTGATATTATAATGATGCCCAATGAATTTGGATGAATATATTGATATTGTGATAATGCCCGGTGAATCTGGAAGAAGTAAGAACATTATGATGTCGTGTGGGGCAAATTTACTTATATGCATTGATATTTGTAAGGTTAGGCCGTGTGGGGCCAACCGCCTATGTGCTTGAATTATGAGGTCTCTCTTGGTCAACTATTACTCGTTTCTTATTCCAAATCACTATATAAGAGGTGTGACCCTTGTTGATGCTAAATTAGCTACTAAAGGAAATTTATGCCTAACATTGAGTTAAGGCTTTCCACTATGTGTAAACTTGCATACAAATTCACGGGCTAACCTAATATACATGCTTGACATGAATAAGAGGTTATATTATGAAATCTTGCCTGTAAGGTGTCTTATGTGATAGCTAGCTACGTCTAAAATACATGATTATTATTTGGAACCTAAAAACCTAGTATACTAGTTGGTGGAATCTACTTGATTAAAATATAGAAACTAGTCCTTAAGGGTGTGACATGTTTAGTGATGATGTATCTAGTATTGCGTGATAGTTAGTTAAATTATCTCCTAACATGTGAAGTTAAGATGACTTAGTTGATAACTTTGTCATATAATGCTAATCAAAGAATGATCTTATGATAGTTGAAAAACCTATACTATGGGTGACTTGTAGTTATTCCCCAATTTGATGACTAGCGATTTTAAGACTTGTAATCTTTTGACTTTTGAAAAAATAAGGTTAATTAGTATAGACTTTGTGGCATTTGTCAATGAATTATAGAATTAATGATTACATGCCTATGCTATGACAATGTTGTTTTCTTTATGTTGAATTACGATATGGGTATTTGGAAGTGGATTTTCTGTAATGAGTCATGATAGGGTTGTGCTAACTGCAATTTTTGGTAAATAGATGGAGTAGTTGTGCTTTATGGTATTATTGGTTGTATTTTTTTGTGTACTCTCTGGTGGTATGGGACGCCGTGATGAGTTCTTTGTTGTGCTCTCTTTTATGTACTTTCCGGCGGTATGAGACATCGTGGTAAGTTCTTGTGCATATGTTCTAAAAATGGTTGATGATGATTATGGCAAGTAGATGTTTCTCTATTGTGTATATAGCTATACGCTTTCGAAATGATACTCAGTTGTTATGGTGATTATGGAGTATATTGAAATAGTATGTCATGTTATTGCTTTAGTAGTATAGATGTTGATACAGTGGTATCAAAGTAGATTCAGGTCTGATCCTACCCCTTGACTTTAAGATCATTGTCTTACTTTATATTGTCTTTACATTATATTTGAGCTCAGTCAGTCGATGATGCCTACTGAGTACTCATGTTTTGTTACTCATACTACACTTCTGTACTTTTTTGGTGCAGACCCAGGTTCTAGTTGCTGTCGTTGAGCTAGTTCATACGAGTTGACTATACGGAGACAGGGTGAGCTCTTAGAGATCGAGTTGTCCTCTTTCACCTCTATCCTTATTTGTCTTTTTCTTTCAACACAAATGTATGACATTATTTAAGACATTTTAGATTCTGGGATTGTAAATTCCTCTTGTCAAGTTAAAAAGCTCTTGTATTAATACTATCAGGCCGTGGGATTTGTGTTTGAATATCGGTTGTCCTTAGTTGTTAAATGTTGTTGTTACATATTGTGTTCATACATAGAGTTCATGTTGGACATTCTTACCGAGGTAACCCATTGCCATAACTCCGGGTTATGGTATCGGCTTACCTACCGGTGGGATGTGGTAGGTGCCATCATGACTCCAAATGGGGTCGTGACAGGCTTGACAACTGATCCCACATTGCATCAAGAAGCCCGACAGCTGATCTCACATTGCATTAAAAAGCCCTACAACTGATCCCACATTGCATCGAGAAGCCCAACAGGTGATTCCACCTTACATCAAGAGCCTCTTCAATTGATCCCACATTGAATCTAGAATCCCATCAGCCGATCATCCATTGTATTGAGAAGCCCGAAAGCTCCCACATTGCATCGAGAAGCCCGACAATCGATCCCACATTGCATCGAGAAGCCCGATATCTGACCCCACATTGCAACAAGAAGCCCTACAGTTGATCCCACATTGCATCGAGAAGCCCAAGAGTTGATCCCACACTGCATGGAGAAGCCCGATAGCCAATCCAATAATACAACAGGTATGCTTTCTTTATTCCCATATTTACTTTATGTTTATCAATTGCTTATTATTTACATGCCCTAACCCTGATTATCTAGTATATTATAAAGTACGTAGGAAAAGAACGGAGGAGTGATAAACAAGAATAATTTTTTCTCCTATTTTCAGAATATCACCCTATTTAGTCATCCGTCATGTAAACTCAAACTCACTCACCTCTCATACCTCCCAGTTCGTCATTGTTTCAAATCTTACTCACTTCAATCTCATCGACCCATGATATCATTGTTAATGCCCGCCTTTTATCATTTACATTCTTTAGAAATATTATTCATTCCTAAGTCTAAAACTACACACGGCTGAATTCTTATAAAATCAGAGATATGTAGGTGACTTAAAACTAAAGTCTCAACCACAATATTTTAAAGCCACCCCCCATTGCTTTTGTTCCAACAAACTCTCTTATCGGTCAGACAAAATTTGCTACTATGTCAACTTTCATTGCTCGACAATTCTTCTATCATTCTCAAGCAACTACGAGGCAGCTGTTGAAACCCAATTTTGACCTCTCGATACTTCCCCTAGCCCGCTATTTTATCAAAAAATAGTTCTGAGTATTGATATTTTTACGTATTATTTTCGATATCAAATAAATATTGACTTCTTGCATTTATGATTTTGAAGTAAATAATTTATTTTCTATATTTTTATAAGGTATGCATAAAATAGTGTTTCACTTAATATTTATCAAATTATTTTTATAGATATGCATGCTCGTAATCTTCAAACATATTGTCTAATATTATTATCATTCATTTTATTATTATTTTAGTAATTCAAAATCTTATATTCATAATACATGAGCGTGTAATTTATTTAAAATAATATACTACGTGTCGTTAATTTTATTTACATAATTTACTTATGACTAATTTGAGAATATTGATATTATTATTATTATTATTATTATTATTATTATTATTATTATTATTATTATTATTATTATCTTATTGTTATTTTTAATAAAATAGCAACCTATTTCTTTCAATCTTCCAAGTGTTTAATTTTTAGTCATTTTACTCTCAATTAATGTCAATTTTAACTCAAACGATATCAATTTGGATGCCAAATTGAAATTCAAATTCAGACCCAGTTTTTAAATTATTTTAATCTCAGTCGTTGATCGAAATAAATCCAACGGATGAGATCATATCCGAATTTCCTTTTAAACCAAAGCACAAACCCTAGCCCTCTTTTTTCTCGAAAGAGCCGCAACTCTTACTCTCTCTTGGTTCTCTCTCTCAACCGGCAACTGCCTCTGCCGGAAATGATTGCCATCCAGTCGGCGACCTTGGCACTCCACAGTCGCTCCTTCATTCTTGCCCCCTCTCTGTTCTCTTTTTTCCTTCACCGGTGGAAGTACAATAACTGCGATTTCGGTGGGACCCCCATTGACGGAATCCAACACCAACAACCGCCGTTGCGGTTCTTCAATAAACCAGCCACCCAATCAGTCCAACTGTCGTCTCCCTCTTTCGCCGCTCCACTATTTTTAGGCCCGTGAAGTCCCCATGCAACACCGCCGTCGCCTCCCCATTCGTTGTTGGCTTGTCTCGCTGGGAGTGATGACCGATGGGGCACCATAACGCCAGTCGCCGCCAACCACATCAATCATGACTGTCACTGGAGAGCAAAGCCGGCACCATCAGTGAGCCGGCTAAGCCCCTCTCTCCTCTACGCCACTGCCCGATTTTCACCGATATGTGTTACAATTTACGACAGATTCATGAGAATCCGTCTCAGGTTTATTGCCTTGTTTAAACTTTCTCCTTTTTATTTTTTTCCTCTTATGATTGATTTTATTAGATTCAAAAATTGATGAAATTTGACTGTTAATTTTGAACTGAATCTTTCAATTTTGTGCGTGTTTGTGTGTTTAGATGCCCATTTTTGCTGAACTTCCTTTAACCCTAGAGTTCTTTAAATTTGGGACTAATTTTCTAAATCCTGCCTGCTGGACTGATGCGTGAGTATGATATTCTCCGAGCATCCAAAAGTTCATGACATTTTTTGATACTCGTTTGCCTGCATTGGCGTTGTTGAATTTCGAAGTCACCCATTGATTTAATAAATTCATTGGGCTGATTGAATTACTCACATGATTGTGAAATTACAGCATGCCTATTCCATTTATATGGGTATAGGATTGATTTTTTTTTACATTCGTAATTATGGTATGTCTTGATTTGAACGAATCAGATATTATGTGGTTAATCTATTGTTTAATTTCTTTCTGTGAAAAATTTTGACAGCCAACTTAATAATTACCTTTTTAATCCTTAATTGCTCAATCATAGATTCAGTTGTGTTTTTTAAGGAAAGAAGATTCCATCAATGAATATCCTTTTCCTTTCATTCTCCTGATTAGCTTTTTTGAATATTTTTCCCTCTTTAATTTGAACAGATTTTTTGTTTACATAAAAATTTGGTTTTGTTTATACTTAAAATAATTCCGCTATCTATTTAAGGAATAAAATTATTTTCTTTTCTTTTGTTCTGTTGATTACACCACCATCCCTTCATTAAATAAACCCCTTCTTTTCTCTTTAACAAACACATTTTTCCATCCATCTTTCATCTGCTATTATGGCTCACATAAAACTTCTGGCTATTCTATGTACAAAAAAATAATAATTTACTTCTTAAGCTTTTTGACACACTCAGATTTTTAAGAGGCATTCGATTCTGTCATTGCTTCAACTACTTTGCTTAAAGTCTTATTATTGCTTTGCGGCCTACCTGGTTAGTCTCTAGTCGATATATTTCTTTTTCTTATGTGCGTGATAGAAAAGCATAGAAAGCCTGGTCTATAGGAACTAATTCGAAATAATTATTTCTGTGTTTGGTTGTTGTGCCTTTGTTTCTTTGTCCCTCTATTTAAGACCATGTGCTGGTAGATTTGAGTTTTCTTTTGTGCTTGCCCTGCTCTTTTGTTCGTATCTGACAGGTAACATTAAGTGTTGTTTTGGGGTCAGAAGATTTGCCGGGAGTTTGTTCTTGGGTATGTAACATTATTGTACCAAACACTACTGATGTAATAATAAATTATGGGACTGCATGCGGCGGAGTTTATGCGCTACATGAATCATTTAGGCAAACATAATTTAGGTTGATTAATCAATTTATTTGGGCATCTATAGAGCTATTTTAAGAATAATCACTAATTAAAATTTACTTTGAGTATGTAAATTAACTTGTAATTTTTTTTTTTTGTTTAAAATGACAATGTCCCGAGATGACATAAATTAGTTTCTGGTTAAATAATGATTTTTGTAATGATATAAATTTGTTTCTGTCGAAATGACATTCTTCTACAGCAATACCAATCATTTTATTTTTTTTAACGATCATTTTTCTACAAAATAATTGTCTTGATAATTTTCTGCGAACTCTCAATAAACCAGTTTCAACTCTTAAATAATTCTCATCAATTTAGCCTTTAAAAAAATAGGTTTTAGCATACTGAACTATCTGTTTCAACATACTGAACATTTTTTATAATTTTTAGTACTTTCCTTTTAGGTTCGGTACATTCTTATTAATTTTTTAAGTATATTTAGCACATTAACATGCCTTCACTTAATAGTATCACATGTTTCTTTGCCTATCATTAATTTCACCCTGTTAGTTATTCTGATGTAATTAACTTTAACAAATCGTCGCTTAACGTTTTAGCACAATAATCATATAGCCAACTACTTATCACTTAGCATCATGCCTATAGGAATTAACTAATTTTCGACGTATGAATTAGTTGTTCGGCACTTCTGGATATCATGCCTATACATTCTAAAAGTTAGTAATCGATGGTTTAGTTATTCACTTGACCAACCCCTTATTTAAACAAGAGGCCTATTTGAGATTATTATACCTAAATGTTGTTCTATATGTTTTACACGTTTTGAGTCTAACAAGGAAGCCTAAGTTTATTTGTATAGACTCAAATCCAAAGTAAAGGTGTCTAATGCCTCTTGGACGATAAGTTGGAATGGGTAGGCATTCTAGGAAATGCTAGTTTTATCTTTTCTTTTAGAGCGCCTTTAAGTTTAACAACCAGCCTAGGTGGGTGGTGGGTAGACATTTGGAGATGATGGTAACTCAACATGTTTTGACAATGCGGCATGCGACAATATGACTTGGTAATAACCCGGCTGTTGGTTAATGGGCTTGGTAATGGTAAATAATCTGGGTGTTGATCCGAATTAAAACAAAATAATTCTTTGTCTAATCTCGCAAATCATTTTTTTTACCTTTGTTTACTTTGTATGTTTATTTGACTGGGGTAATTTAGGCTCTCTAATCTAATATAAATATTTTATTTTAAATTGTGTCCCTTCTCTTTCTTTGCTTGTCTTATTTGTATGTTTTTATTGATTTTATCACATGGGTAATAGATAGTTAAATAATTAAATTACATGTCCTATTTATTCATATTTCGCCACTTAGTAACATTTAAGTTAATAAAAATAAGCGATCTTTGTTTTATCACCTAGAACCCCACGTAAAATATGAATTTGTTCGGGAACGACATTTGTGGACTTCAAAAGATTCCCAACACCTTTTTGAGGTAATTTTAACCCTTACTCAAACTTTTGGTGACATTAAACGATTCATAATTAGCCTATAATGGTGTCCTAACGCACCTTAAATTCATTAGGTGGTAACTCTTCACCCTTAATCAATCCTAAAAAAGAGTTGTCACGTTGAATCCCACTTTTTGCGAGAAAAATGGGGCGCGACACCATTCATCATATTTTATACCAAGGATGATACACTACCACTTGAAGACATTCTTTGAGTTTTCGAGGAAGGCATCATTTCTTCATGTTCATCCATATCATCATAATCATCAATGAAATTATATGATGACACATATCTTTGATTCTTTGATTTGTCGTGGTTTTGCTATCGACAAATGCCTTGACATTCTTATTTCTATTCATCAAGTGTTTCTTGAACTGAGTAATACTATCATTGATAGTATGTCGATAAAAATTTCATATTAGTGCATCTTTTGATGATCCTTGTGAACCATAATTCCATCCAATGTCCTTTTATTTGATACTATTAGATTGAGTTTCCATTGAGATTATTTTTATTGATCAAGTAATCAAATAATTACGATATTAATTAGTATATTATATAAGTAAAAAAATAAATTTTTTACATTCAGACTGTTACATGTTATTCTTTGCAAAAACAAAACATTGGAAAAAGTGGAAGAAGAAAAACAGAGGAGAAACCTAGAGGAAGGAGAAAGTAGTAGAAGGAGAAAATCAAGAAAATGTCAGTATACTATATACTGACTAGTGGAGAAAATAAGAAAAAGAAATTAGAAAGAAAGAACAGAGAAACGACACTTGTCAGTCGCTGTCGCCGGAATCTCTCACAATCACCAAATGTGACACTTATTAATTGCAGTTGCCTTAGGGCTTAGTCAGAGTTGCCTCTCAATGATTCTATCAAAGTCAAATGGAAATAAAGCCCTAAAATTACCTTTTATTCTTCAAAGCTTTTTTTTAAAAAAAAAAAAATAAAAGGCATCGCCTGTAGCACGTCGCCTTGCTTTGTTGCTAAGTTGCCATCCTCGTCTTGTCATCACCTTTCACATACATTGCCTTACCTCACCATTCGCCATTGGCGACATGGTGCTCGCCATTGATAACAATGTAGAAGACTTTAAATACAGAATGATGTTAGTCAACTAAAGTATCTTAAAGGTAAAAAGAAAAAAAAAGAATAAGATAAATAAAGAGAGATTTGGGTAAGCTTTGTTAAGCGTTAACCATTACCTCGACCTCCACAATATCAAACCCAAAAGAATTCAAATTTGTGATCTACTACTCGAACCAACACCTGCACGTGATGTAGAAAATAAGGAAAGGAAAAAAGAAGCAAGGATGAGTACAAAATACATGTACTCAGCAAGCACCGTCGATGACCGACCCTAATCTAAAGTGATGGTGTGAACCATCACCTAACTACCAAAGATTTTCCTAAATAGATCTACAACCGATAAATACACCTCTTCATCCTAATAGGGTATCCCAACACAATAGGTATATAATTATTAATATATGATGTAGGTACATAAGTCTAGGTGAGTCAACATTAGTTATTTTATGATCAACAGTTAAGGAAAGTCATTTATGAAGGAGACTCACTAACACAGTATAGCATGCTCAATATATCATATTCAATCAATATTCTACAATAAAATAGTGATAATGCATAATCATATGTATATAATTCTACCAATAGGTGCGACATTACAAGTCTCACTAACCAAGCCATGGCCATTTCCTACGTCTCATAAATGCCTTAACTACAAAAACCAACTAAGAGGTAGCACAATTTGATGTAATCTAGTGAAATAAATGCAAAATACACAATATCACAGACAAGGTTCAATCGCGATAATTCAATACAAAAGTAAATACTCAAAACACAATATCAAACCATATCAAAAGAATGTAATACAATGCAGTAGTGATGATAATGGGATGATGATGATGACACAGGCCGTCACATGACTTTCATATACATCTTCCAAGCCTCATCTCTTTGGATAGAATCTATGGGGGGTTCACAGCCCGTATACTTTCATAATCTTAATAAATTCGATCGGCACATCCCGCAGTTATGTTCTTTGTAAGTATTTCATTTTCTTTCAAGTCAGTGTTTCTCATATCTTAATAAACTCGACCAACACATCTCTCAGTCTAGGCATTTTTAAAAGTGTCTTATTTTCTTTCAAAATTAGTATTTCTCAGTGGTAAATCTCATGAATATGTATGAATGAAATAAGAAGGTAATGCTCACAACAAATTAGTATGAAGATAATAATCAATTCAATACAAGTATAAATAAGCTAAAAATCAACTCAATATGATAATAATTTATGATATAAGTCATCTCATGACACCACTGGAATAAATAGTCATGTAAGACATCAATAGTATAATTTCTAACTTAAGCCACTCTCTTAGGAATCACTATAATGATTGAAGTAAATAATGCTCAAATAAGGCCTATAATAACAAGTCAAGCCCCCGCTCGGGCGAAACAACAATAGTAATTACTCAGGTCAATAATAATATTTACATAAATGCCCACACGACAACATAAAAATAGTAAACAATTGAATCAACAATATACAACGAAACTTACACACACCTAACTTGTTCAGCATAATAACTAAAATGAGAACTAAGCTAGTTAACAATATATCCTAATGAGAGATACTAACTCTGATAATCACCTCCACTATTACAAGTTCATTTATACTATAAGTATTTTCTCACTTTAATCATTCCATCGAAATAATAATAATAACATAATTATCTCCTAAAATGTCACTAAACTCCGATCAACACAATAAAGTCCATCAAGCGCGATTCAAGCTCTTAATTAGGTAGCCACCATCAATATGCAAGGTCAATAAGCTAACTATCTACAATCTATTCTAAAAATCATCTCAAGTAGCAAAACTAATCAAGATAAGCAATTATCTAACTGTAATCCATCCAATAAACTACGGTACAGGTAGGTATTCTCGTCATTTCACCTAAGTGGGACCTTCAATCCTAAGCGATTCACAAAAATACAAGCAAACAAACATAAAACATATAAACACTTTGGAAAAAGTCATGGTATATCTCAACTTTCCTATAAGAAGATCTGCAAATCCAAACATGGTATTATGAATCAATAGAAAGATCTACTCCCTCAAATCAACTCCAAACACAATCAATCCAATTAAATATGACATCTACAAGTCAAAAAGAGTCCAACAATATTCAATTCAACTATATTTGTATTGGTTAAAAAATATTCTTTGAAAATTATTTTTAAAAATACATTAGTAAAATTAAAATTTTATTTAAGAATAATGTTACTCATAATAAGATGAGTCTATATTTGAAAAACTCATGCAAAATTTTGGTGGAATCAGACTCCAAATTCAAGAAAATTAGTTTTACAATTTACCAGGCATAACTCCAAAAATCATGTTTAAAAAGAAGGGTTTGTAAGAAAATCGTGAGAAATGACGAGTAAAAAATTTAGAAATATACCCATGTAAGAAATCATAAAAACTCGTTTGAAATAACCCAATTTGAGGTCCTAAGCTCCAAAATTAGGGAAAATACTTTTTGTGCCGAAATGAAATTAATATTCTATCCAGGTATAAAGGACTTAACATGCGGGGCCCCTGGTTGCTATTGTGAAGTTGCTTGATCCAAACCTTTATCAATGCGAGCCTTTGGCTGCGAACAGGAAGAAGAAACAACTCAACCCTTTGTGAACACGAGCTTCTGGCTGTGAACGCGAAAAGTAAACGTGACCTGACCCTGGCCCAGTTCGTCCTTCATCACAAACGCACCCTAACACTCGTCATTGCAATATATAACGGATTTATTTATTGTGAACAAGATACTTGGGCCAGGAATTCGTTGAAGAAGGATACCTATACCAGAAAACAACTCAGAGTACAAAAATGCTTCAAACAGACTGAGAATTTGTTCTGAAACCTACAAAATTAAACCAATAACGCTACTAGGCTATTTTCGATGTTCTAGACTTAATGGAACCATCCAATTTTTGAAAAGAGACTGTTTACAATGAAGTATACCTTGAGATCCTTTTAAGCTATAAAAATAACTTATTTTCCATTTAAGAGGTCAAAATTCTAAATAAAGCCACGAAGCCCGAACTAAATCTGCTACTAACCCAAAATCGACATTTTAGATCCAATAAAATTGTCAAATCACCATCTGAATCTTGGATCATGAAATATTGACCAAAGTCAAACTAGTCCCTTTAAAGGATATCCAAAATTATAAACTCATAAAATCACACCAGTACGCAGTGGAGATCGTGAAAAGCATTCCCATAACTCATAAATGATATAAAGTAATAGTGGAAAAGAGAAAAATGATTAGAATAAAAAAATCAAAAAATCACAACGAGGGTCATTACATTATCAACCACTAAAACTCACATTCTTCCTCGAATGTACAAGTAAAAAATACATCAAAAAAGAAAAAGCCTATAAAATACCCTCGTAAACTTCAAGCCAGCGCTTCAAAGTGGAGTCACAACTATAAAATTATCGATCTCACTATTGAATAAAAAATCTTTCAAATAATGACTCACCAGGGCACAACACTAACATCTAAGGGCAAAAGTGTCACGACCCAATTTCTCAAGTTATGATGGCGCCTACCTTATCCCACTAGTAGGCAAGCCAAGTCATAGCCTGGAATGATAGGTAAAAGGCTAATGGACAGAAACCAGAAAAACACCATATATAATGATAACAACATTAAGCAAAAAATAGGAAGAAAATAAAGTATATCAAATGAGTGAAGGAAAATGACCAAAATATACAAATAAATTCTTCCCAAGACCTGGTAAGGTTGGTATTAGGACACTACTAAAGATACATAGAGTACTAGACAAAATAAAAAATATACACTATATATACAAACAGTCTCGAGCACAAAAGACTAAACTAGAACAGATAGAGAAGGATCAGCCTCGGAAGATAGCAAGCTCACCCTGCTCCGGATCAGTACTAGAAAATAGGAATCATGTCAACGTTGGTTGTTAGTACCTGTTTCTGCATCAGGGTAAAGATGCAGAGTTTTAGTATGAGTACCAAAGCAACATATCTCAGTGGACATCATTGACCAACTGAGCTCAATACAGGAAAAGTATAACAAAAATGTGAGGATATAATCTAAATCAACCAGTAAACAACTATCGAGCTATGCAAATGAGATAAAAAAAATAAGTAAAAGCGACACAGAAAGATAAATAACATAGTAATAAAAGGCAAACCAAACACAACCTAGCGGGGACCCCATAAGCCCGCTAGGCACGTAGAAGAAGATAATTAATCCAACTTTGTCCCATAAGTTGGTGGGACACACAAGAAGTAATTTTAAGGAAAACTGTAAATAATCCATAACTAACCAATGACATGAAACCATAGTATCCCTCCAGATGTGCACTATCTCAAACCAGCACCAATGGGTAGTAACAAGAGGCCAGACGCCGGGCTTGAACCGATAGTGGTGGATAATAACAAGAGGCCATATGTCGGATTTGAATCGGAAATAGTGGTAATAATGATAGGCCATATATATGACATACAATAAAACCCACAATCAGATGTCGGACTCAAATCTGAACTCAGAAGAACCGCAACTCCCAGAACAATAGTAATTAGTACCAAAATTTTCAAATCATCATAATCAGATGTTGGACTCAAATCGAAACTCATAGAAACCATACCCGAATGTAAAATTAAAATTCAAACCATGCCATAACTGATGCCACAGTGGTGCCAAATTTCACAATAAATGACATAAATAAAACATATGCTAACCCTAAACCATAATAAAAATATATTTAGATAACCTTTCGTGTAACTTAGTTGATGAATTCAAGGTTTCGCAATTTACAAACCACCTCCTAATCTCATAGATAATACATCATACTAGAAGATAACGGAATCAAAATTTACTAGAATAGGATCCTAACCGGATAAATAAGACATAACATGTGTGTGTGTGTATATATATATTTATGTGTGTGTGTGTGTCAAATGATACACAGGCGATAACCACCTCTCCAAAACTAGCATAATTGCATATAATTACCGAAAATAAGCTTAATCTAAATATAGGGTAAGCCTAGACTACTTTGACATCAAAGCTAAAAACTTCTTTGAGAAGCCTCTGAATTGTGCCCAACTAGAACCCAAGCTTGAATAATTGATGTGGATAATTATTTTCCTTTTGGGGACCGTATTTGATATCAAAATATACTTTCCCAAAATCATGTTTTCAACACATTTATATATAAATTGTACTGAGTTTAGTACTTTTTCCCCACTAAGAAGGGAAAATTCATAAGAACATGTATTGGTAATATATATATAGGCACACGTATATGCTTAGCAACAATGTGACAAGGCTGCCTAACCCATTAAGGCACACGTATATGCCTCTTAATCTTGATACTAATCGAACTTAAAGGCTATTTTAACCCACTAATTGACATCTAAGAATAGAAATGTCATATAGGTATACACTGATATATAAACTATCAAATTTAATCGTGTTATTATATATTTGGCCATTGTATAAGTTTGTGGTAAAATAAATACAATATTTTAAATATACCAAAATTAATAGAAAATTATTTCTAATAAAATATTTATTATAAAATAATAATATTTTAACATTTCTAGATTCACTATTTTCGCTTAAAATATTAATAAGCTATAAATCTATTTATAAAGGAACATAGATATACCATAACTAAAGAATTTTGTACCTATCAAAAATATTTTAGAAGGTTAATAAATTATATTTCTACCAAATGGTAATTTAAATTAAGTATTCCAAAATATATTTGGTATCACTAAAATTATCAAATGAACCACCCAAAATCGAACTTTTAGTCCCAGCAAGTCCTGAATAACTTAGGGCAGTTATAGAAACTCTCTAGACGCCAAAAATGTATGAAAACAAGGAAAATAACCGTGAGGGTCATTACAAAAAATTCTCAATGAAGCTGAGTTTCTTTATTTCGGACTTTCTCTATACCCAAAAACTGAGTCACTTGCGAAGAGAGTTTTCAACATACACGGCTAATCTAAGCATCACAAAAACACCACAAGCCACTGACAACACACAAAAACCAACAAAAAACACCCCAGAACCACAAAATGCTAAGGAACCCATGAAACCACATAACCACTTACCAAAATGCTAAATCTGCCTATTCAAGGTTGATACCATATCTATCAAATCGGATAACACGATACCCTCAAACTAAAGCAACTGGGCCTAAAATCGATATCAATGCCATACAAAACCTTAAAAGTCACAATTATCATACTCGAATCACCAATCCACAGTCACGTCATTATGCTCAACCCTTGAGGCATTCAGGACTCATCATAAAACTCTATATACTATAGACACAAACACTCTAGACGGTACCAAATCCTTATATAACTCATCACCATAGCCCGTGCAATCCGCAATTCCCAAGTAACATCAAACAACCCAAAGTACTCAATAATCTGGCAGACGAATCTCACCAATCACACATGGATATGCAACCTGTCACATTAGGGAAAATCAATCCATAGAATAAGTGCAATAATTGTTATATCTCACTAACGAGCGTCCAAATCACAAACCAAAACTCGAGAAATTCACCACTAGACTCCTCATAAGCCACTAAGAAACCTTGCTGTCAGGTTTTCAAATTTCTAACTCAACTTATAGCTAAGTTCTATATATATCAAAACTCTTTATGTACAAGGTTCTTAGCTTTTTCTTATACTTCCCAGTCCGTATTTTTTAACACAAGCATCATGGAATAATAACACACTCTAACCAAACTCATGAACAAGAAAAACTCAATTAAGCCACTTATATACAAAAGTACCAAATGCTAGAAACTAGGTGTCTTTCTATTCAAAAATCAATCTAATTCAAAAGCAAGTACCCTTATAAGTTGAATTCCTTCAAGTCTAAGCAAGGAGTGTTTTCAACACCTATAAGTCTTTCCTCAGAAGTAAAGACAATCACTAAGGAAGTAATAAACACAAGGCAAGAATGTCTGAAAATCACCCCTTATCCTACTAGAATCATTCGATTACAATCTTTCCCAATCTGTAGTATCATAAATTTGGTCCATCACAAATCATGTCTTGCCCAAACCCATTCGTATCACTAGTTATCCTATGAGGTCGATCTCATCATCAATGCGCTAAACTAAAATAAATATATCGAAGTGATCCTATAAAATAAACTAACTTATGCATGCATACTACCACTAACACTTGTTGATAATCCCACATGAGTATACCAGTTGAAAGCTTTTTTATTCACAACTTTCCATCTAATACCTGAATCACTTCCTTGATCTTAAATAACATCACAACCCTTAAGTAACCATCTGAATTATCTCCTATAATTTGAATATACCAATACCTACCATCGATCCACCACTAATCCGCACATAACCATCAAGAAAATCATATCCAAATACACTAAAATCTTTAATACTCAAGGAAATCAAACATTATCCAACAATATACTTTAAATGATCTATCACATATGATCGGCACACCCGATCCTCCACTAAAGAATCATCTACAAGGTAGCAATATTAATAGACCCAACAAAACTCACGAATTATATCAAAAATCAATGTCAAAAATATAAGCACATAAGAAAACATAGAACCACAATTAAATACAACCAAGACAGATCAAAGGCATACTAATGTCGTACCTATGGCTACTACACTAGAATCTCCTTCCTCGAGTTCATCTCGAGAACATAATACTGAGACATATCATCTTTTGGAGCAACTGATAAGGAATCTCTCCATCTATGTTGTGGGGAGTCCCTCTTATAATTCTTGATATCTCTACATAATAAGTAATCCAAAAAAGTAGGAGCCTACTGAACTGGGCCTGAAGGACCTGACGGACACCACGATCTAACCCTCTCTGAGAATAACCACAAAAATCCTGGCCTCTATTATATATCTCACTATCACCATTAAGTGCGCATTGCCTTCGGACCACAAGTCTCTTATGTCTACACTCAAACTCCTCTAGAAACTCTCGAGCAAATTCATCTCATAAAAGAGAAGGTGACCCAATTGGCCTACTCACTACTAATGTCCTCCATCATTGTCTAGTTGGTCCAAAGAATTGAAAGATGATGAAATCTACTCCATTAAGATCTTCCAAGCCTAACTTGTGAAACCTCTCACAGCAATCGAGCAAGAACATATAAACATTAAACCTATGATCTCCATTAAACCAAGGAGGATATGTCCTCATAAACTCTATATACCTACCCTATCCTTTCATGGACATAAAGGGTAAGGTTATTAGATATGGAGCAATCCCTAGTAATATCTCATCAACTCTAAAAGAATCAATAGTCAAATATCCATCTAGAGCCTGAAGTTTAAAGTAGCATGCCAAATTAAATTATGAGCCACCTTCTAAGGGAAATCTAACACTCGCACCAAATAATCCTTAACCTAGCTATGGCCATAAGATGGTGCCTGCATTGGCCTCAACCCCTTTGTCTCAAAAGGACCATCATCACTAGTAACTCTAAAACCTAAAAAGGCAATCCTAACCTAACCTTTAGATAGTTAGAATGTTCCAATCCGACCTCTTTACCGACCTTTTCCCCTACCGCATACTAAAGTCATAAACACTAAATATCTAGCTAAAGAAAAATGTGTCCTCACTATATGTGAGAGAGTGGGTAAGAGGGTTTGAGTTATAAAAAGCTATGAATGCATGACACAAAATAAAGAAATGAATTTCTCCTATATTATGTAGTCTCTCGAAGATAGATAACAAACGTCTCTACACTAATCCGCAAGACTCTACTACACTCGGCTTGTACTAATGATACCAATGAACCTAGGTCTTTGATATCAATTTTTTATGAACCAGAATAGAGTTTGTGATGCCACCTATCACACCCTTCGATACAGGTAAGTTTATCCTAACCCAATCTCAATAATTAAGTAAATAGAAGTAGAAGAAGAAAAATAGAGAAAATCCTAAAATATCTAAAGATAGAATAGTAATTTCAAAGATACATCCCATGTTTGGTTGTCACTAGTATAAGTCTCTAAATACAAAATGATATCAATTAATCGAAGTATCTTAAATGCAAATAAAGCTTAAGAAAAATAAAGAGAGATTCGGATAAGCTTTGTGAAGTGTCAGTCACTACCTTAATCATCGCAATGTCAAAATTGAAGGACCAAAAATCTACGGTCTACTACTCAAACCAACACCTACACGAGGTGTAAAAGATAAAAAAAGAGAAATGAAGCAAGGGTGAGTACAAAACACGTGTAGTCAATAAGCATTGTTGATAAATGACCCTAGTCCAAAGTGATGACGATAACCACCACCCAACTACCCAAGGTTTCTCCCAAATAGATCTACAACCATCAAATACACATTTTCATCCTAAAAGGGTATTCCAACACAATAGTTTTACGATTATCAATATACGAGGCAGGTACATAAGTTTAGGCAATTCAACACTGGTCATTTTGTGATCAACAGTTAAGGAAAGTCATTTATGAGAGAGACTCACTAACATAATATATCATGCTCAATCAATAATCTGGGATAAAATAGTGAGAACGCATAACTATGTTCATATCATGCTACCAATATGTGAGACACTAAAAGTCACACTAACCAAGCCATAACCATTCCCTGTATCTTTTAAATGCCATAATTCCTAAAAACTACCAAGAGGTAGCATAATTTGACATAATGTAGTGAAATGAATGCAGATACAGAATATCAAACACAGTATTTAATCACGATAATTCAATACAAAAGTAAAAACTCAAAACATAATATCAAACCACACTAGAAGAATCTGATATGACGCAAGTGATGCAATGTAATGTAGCGATGATGATGATATAAGTCATCACATGACTTTCTTATACACTTTCCAAGCCTCAATGCTTCGGCTAGGATCCATGAGGGATTGCTACCCGTATACTTTCATAATCTCAATCTCATATCTCAATCAAACCGACTAAAACATCCTTTGGTCTAGCATTTTGTAAGGTATTTCATTTTATTTCAAAATTAGTTTTTATCATATCTCAATCAATCCGAACGGCACTTTCCTTGATCTAGGAATTTTTTAAAGAGTCTCATTTTCTTTCAAATCAGTATTGCTTAGTGGTATCAAATCTCATTAATATGTATGAATAAAATTAGGATGCAATGCTCACAACCAATCAGTATGAAGATAATGATCAATTCAATACAAGTATAAATGAACTCAGAATCAACTCAGTATGACAATAATTCATGATATAAGTCATTGTATGGCACCACTGGGAATAAATAGTCATATAAGACATCAATAGTATCATTTCCAACTCAAACTCCTCTCTCGGGTATCACTATAGTGATAGAGGAAAATAATGTCCAAATGAGGCATATAATAACAAGTCAAACCCCCGTTCAAGAAACATAATAATCGTAATCTCTTATGGCAATAATACTATTCAATAAGCCCCCACATGACAATATGAAAATAGTATATAATTCAAACAACAATATATAGTGAAACTTACCCACACCTAACTTGTTCCATGTAATAAGTTTCTTCTTTTCTGAAGATGGTATTCTTACACTAAATAACTAAAATGAGAACTACGCTAGTTAACAACATGTCCTAATAAGAGATACTAACTCAGCTAATCACCTCAACTATTACAAGTTCATTTATACTCTTAAGTATTTTGTAACCTAAATCATCCCAAAAAAATAACAATAATAACATAATTATCCCCTAAAAGGTCACTAAACCCTGAACAACACAAATCAAATCTACCAAACATGATTCAAACTATCAATTGGGTAGCCACCATCAATTATGCAAGGTCAATAAGCCAACAATCTACAATCCATTCTAAACATCATCACAATTAGAAATATTAATCAAGATAAGTGATATCTAACTACCAATTCATCCAAAAGACTAAGGTACCCGCGAATATGCTTGCTATTTTACTTAAGAGGGACCTCCAATCCTAAGCGATTCACAAAAATACAAGAAAACATGCAATACAAATCCTTTAAAAAAAGTCAAGGTATATCTCAACTTGCGTTAAAAGAAAGTCCACAAATTCAAACACGGTTCAAAGCATCAACCGCAAGCTCTACTCCTTGAAGCAACTCCAAACACGATCAATGTAATCAAATATTACATCTATAGGTCATGAAGGAGTCCAACGATATCTATATTGACTATATTAATTCTGGACTAAATATCTGCTTTAAAAATTATTTTAGAAAATACAATGGTACAAGTAGAATTTTATTTAAAAATAATGTTTCTCATAATAAGAGGAGTCTATATCTTGAAATTCATGCAAAAAAAAAGGTGGAATCAGACTTCAAATTGAAGAAAAATTAATTTTATAATTTATCAGGAAAACCCAAAAATCATGTTTAAAAAGAAGGGTTTGAAGATAGGTTTGTAAGGAATCAATGTAAAATGATGAGTACAGAGTTTAGAAATATAACCATGGAAGAAATATCGAAAACCCCTTTGAAATATCCCAGTTACAAGGTCCTAAGCTCCAAAAACGGAGAAAATATGTTTTGGAGCCTAAAGGAATATAATGTTTTTTTCAAGTCTAAAGTCCTTCATGAACCTGGGCCCTTGGTCGCGATCTTGAGGTTTCCTGACTCAGATCTTCATACATGCGAGCCTTTAGCCACAATGCAAAAAAGAAACAAACAATTCTAACACGAGCCTCTGATCGCGAAGGCGATGAGTAAACGTGGCCTGATCCTATCCCAATTCATCCTTCATCATCAACGAGCCCTACCACCTGCCATTGCGATACAAAAAGGCTTTCTTTATCTAAATGCGAGGCTTAGGCTGCGAATGCAATGAAGACGGATACCTGCACTAGAAAAGAACAACTCTAAATCTAAAAGTCCTCTGAAAGGACCCTCAGAATTTATTCGGAACCCCACAAAAATAAATCAATAATGGTACTAGGTTATTTTTTATGTTTCAGACTTAACAAAACTATTGAATTTTGGAAAAGAGATCATTTACAATGAATTAGCCACCAGAACCCCTTTTAGGCTACAAAAATAACTTATTTTTGTTTAAGAGGTCAAAATACAAAATAAGGGCTTGAGGTCTGAACTAACTATGCTGCTAACTAAAAATTGAATTTTGAATCTAATAGAACCCTCAGAATCACCATACGAAGCTTGAATCACAAAATACTGACAAGGTCAAACTAGTCCTTTTAAAGGATATTTAAAACCACAAACTCATAAAAATCACTCTCCAATGCATTGAGGACCGTACATACCATTTTTATAACTCATAAATGATATAAAGTAATAGCGAAAAAAAGGCAAAATGATCAAAATATTAAAAAATTTAAAAATTACAGCGAAGATCAATAGAAAAGAATATGATCAGCTAAAGCAACTTATTGAAAGAAGATATCGAGATTCGATAATAATTGACAAGTGATCCTTAAGATACTCAAATAGGCTAAAGATCATGGTGCCACCTAGTGGGAGTTTGAGATGATTTTATTCTGATCTTAACATGAGCTTGAGCTTAAGTCTTGTTCTAGGATGATCAGAGCTAACGAAAATTTATAAGATGTCAATTATTTCATATCAGACACTTTTAATTTAACTTATATTAGGTCGCTTGTACTCGAAATAAGTGTGGTCTGCTAATACTATAGATAAACAGTCACTCTTTTGAGACAGTGATAATAATATCATGCCTCAAGTCTTTCCGTCTCATTCTCATCGTCTATGTACTAATCCTCCTTGAATGGGTATTATGCTGTAAGAATTTAGATTAGACTGATTAGTTCAGAGCCCACTATAAGTAAATACTGAGTAGGAAATCAAAACAAAATTATTCTTAGTTGTTAGTGAGTATTTCATCCTTCAATGAATTTTACACAATATAAATTCAAATTAGTTCGAAGCCACTATAAATATTGAACAACGAACAAAACAAGAAAATTGTACTTAATATGCCAAAAAAGGAACATCAAGGAAAGAGATAAAAATAACGATTTGATTTTCTTTTGGCAAAATCAAAATCAATTCATCTATATATCATAGGCCAAGCAATGGTAGACCGACCAATTGACATGGTTGTGGATAGCTTAACATACAGATTTGATAGAACGATGTTCCATTTATTCATAAATGTGCCGGTGAAATGGCACTTATACTATTGTTATTATGAGATTCCACAATTAATAAAGGGACATGTGGCATGTGATTACTTCATCCATTGATTAAGATTTTTTAATCAGTCCAAAACAAACTCACTTGTCTCTTCATCACCTATTTAATTTCTGCGTTCCTCTTTAATTATGCTATCAAAATTTATTTGACAAAAAAAAAAACAAAATTATCCCCTTATCTTCAACTTTGAATTAAAACTAGTATTAGTACTGCACAATATGTGGAAAGTATTTTAAAAAAAATTATAATAATAAATGAATAAAAAAATAACGTAGATTTACAAATTTATCAAATGATGAAGCAAAAAAAAATTATTTTCATTAATCAACAAATAAACAAACATAGAAGAATGAAACGTATTGTTATTATAGTTTATGACATATAGTTTTCTCAATAATTCATGATAAATCATTTCAAAGTGAAAAAAAATGAGAGAAAAAATCAATTTAAATTGTAGAAGATTTTTGTTTATATATGGATATTAAAAGGAGACCGATTATAAAGAAAAAATATTACCTTTCTAATCACATTATTTGTTACTTTCACATTCATGCCAAAATAGGATCTTAAAAATACGAAATATAGAAAAAAAGTTAAAAATTACCTCTGCGAAATTTTAAACTGTAGATAAATCAATCATGATAATCTCAACAACCCCCACACCGAACAACGTAGGTTTTCATTATCAGTTCCCGGGACCTCCACCTTCACGACGAGCTACACAACTCCCTTTTAAGCCCAATTAAAACATTTACACATTCTCATTCATCAAACCTAGAATCATCAATTAAGGCATATACTGTTGGTATCGTCATACCTATTACGCTTACAAGCTAATATTATTTTGCCATTTCAATTATCCATCAACTTGGGGGAGTCCAAGACCCCCAAGGTCTAATTTAAAATCAAAACACGTTCCATTAATATTTTATGCAATGCAAGGTTTCCAAATTGGTTTCAATATGCATGTATCCGTGTTTCAAATCCAATTTCATAAGGTGGGTTGAGGTTATTACTAATTTCAATACCAAAATTTATTTATTTGGGGGAATCCACGACTCCCATCCAATTTCATACCCATGCACCCAATTAGTTCAAAAAACATCAATTCAAAGCATGAATAATCTATAATAACCATGGGAAAAAATAGTTCAACCAAGTAACATCCTAAAGCCCTCAACCCAATTTCAAAACCAACAATTAAATTCACGTGAGTAAAAATTAAACATATGTTTTTTAACAAAATAAATTTTTTGATAAGAGATACATACCTTAAATACACAAGAATTTGAAAGCAATTTGGAGTTTGGAGCCCGAATGATGAATCCACAGTGAAATCCTAAAGCATTCTTGGGTTTTGAGTTTTGATAGAGAATGGAGGATTTTATCTTTTGAAACTGATGAAAAGGGGTCACTTTTATGTTTAAAGGTCGTACAAGAGTGAAAAGACCCAAAAGCCCCTTACCCTAAGTGAATAAAAATAAAATTGCACAAAAAATATACCTTGGCATAGCACGCCAATATCGAGGAGGATATACTCCATGCCACGCCAATATCATAGAGGGTAGCCTCCGTAGCATAGCGATATCACAGAGGTTAACCTCTGTGGCACGCCAAAAATGTGGAGGCTTACTGCCTCAGTATTCCAAAATGATCCCGAAGCCCTTCTGAAATTTTGAAACGCTTCTGAGACACCCTATTAACATACCTAAACGCAATTCAAGTCAAAATTGGTGTTTCGGACACGAGAAGGTCAAAAATAAAATGTATGAAAATTTTAAGGGTTTTACATTATGCTCCCCCTTAGGATCACTCGTCCCTGAATGATGAGTTAGGACACTTTTAACAAACTCAGAAATTAACAAGAGGAAAACGAAACTCATACCTTACGCACTTTCATGCAACACATGGAACAAAAATATATGTTTGGCCTTCATATCCTCTTCAGCTTCCCAAGTAGCTTCTTCTACCTTTTGGTTTCTCTAAAGAACCTTCGTTGATGATACGTTCTTTGTCCTCAATCTATGAAATTGCCTATCCAATATCTCAAACGATACTTCCTCGTAAGACAAGGAATCAGAAACACCAATACTCTCAATAGGCACTATCAAGGAAGGGTCGCCCACACATTTTTTCAACATTGAAACATGAAATACGGGATGAATGGAACCCAAACTCGTAGGCAAATCCAAGTCATAGGCAACATTCCCAACTCACTTTAAGATTTGATATGGCCCAACATAATGGGACTGAACTACCCCTTCGTTCCAAACCTTATCACTCTTTTTATAGGAGGGACTTTCAGGAACACCCAATAACTTACTTCAAACTCCAATTCTCTTCGCCTCACATCCGTATAATACTTTTGGCATCTTTGAGCAGTCTAGAAGTGTAAGCCATAACCTTACCATGTTGTATCAACACACAACTCAATCCTACATAGGACGCATTATAATACATAATAAAAACACCAGTACCCTTAGGCAGGGTCAAAACTGGCATAGAATTCAGCTTATCCTTCAACATCTCAAAACTACCCTCACAAGCATCATTTCACAAAAAGTTAACCTTTTTCTGAGTCAATTTCATCATAGAGTAGAAATAGAAAAGAAACTTTCCACAAACCACATATAATACCCAGCCAAACCCAGGAAGCTCCGAATATCGATTGGAGTCGTGGGTTTAGGCCACTTCTTAACCACCTCAACTTTCTGTTAATCCACCCTGATCCACTCACTAGAAATGACATGGCCAAGAAAAGTCATAGCACCCAACGAAAATTCACACTTTGAAAATTTGGCATATAACTTCTGATCCTTATAAGTCTGCAACACAATTCATAGGTGATTGGCATGATCTTCCTTACTCTTAGAATACACCAAGATGTCATCGATGAACGCGATAATACAAAAATCCAGAAACTATCTAAACACCCAATTCATAAGGTCCATGAATGCAGCTAGGGAGTTAGTCAATCCAAAGGACATAACTAGGAATTCATAGTGACCATACCGAGTTTAAAAAGCAGTCTTAGAGACATGTACCACCCTACTTTTTAGCTGATGATAACCCGAACAAAGATTAATGTTAGAGAATCATCTAGCACCCTGAAGCTGGTCAAAGAGATTATCAATCCTAGGAAGAGGATACTTATTATTTACCGTAACCGTATTCAGCTACCGATAGTCTATAAACATCCGCAAGGACCCATCTTTCTTATGCATAAAACACATAAGAGCACCTCATGAGGACACACTGGGACGAATGAAACCTTTATTAAGGAGATCCTTCAACTTCTCCTTTAGATCCTTTAATTTAGTCGAAGCCATTCTATGGAGAAATAAAGATAGGGTAGGTATCGGGTAGAAGATCAATCCCAAAGAATATTTCCCTATCAGGAGAAATACCAGGAAAATCATTAGGAAAAACCTTAGGAAACTCATTAACCACAGGAGAAGATTGCAAAGAGGGACCCTACGAGCTAGAATCCTTAACCCAGACCAAATGATAAAGACACCCCTTGGAAATCAACTTTCAGGCTCTAAGATAATAGATGAACCTCCCTTGGGGCACTAAGGAACTTCTCTCCCATTCAATCACCGATTTATTAGGGAATTAGAAACTGACCTTTTATGTTCGAAAATCCAAAAAAGAATAGCAGGAATGGAGCCAATCCATCCCCAAGATCACATCAAAATCTACCATGTCTAATTCTACCAAATCCATCAAGGTCTCCCTATAAAAGATAGACACCACACAACCCCTATAAATCTTTCTAGTAACAATAGAATCACCCACCAGGGTAGAATCACTGCTGGCCTAAAAATGATAATCACTGGAAGTCTTAGGATAAGGATCACTAGTAGACGAATACGAATTCCCCCAATTCTTCTTCTTGGTCCACTATATACCGCCCCTTCCATTATTCTATTGTCCTACACTTTACTCTGATGTCTGGACTTCTTACTCTGCCTTTCCCCAATCTATGCTTGCCTCTTTTTTTCATCCTCAACATGATGCATATCAACCACAAGTCTGGAGATATCCATATCATTATTCAACATTGCATCCTTAAACTCAAAACCAAGTCATGGGACAACCTAGAAGTAAACTTTCTTATCTTGTATCTCTAACTAAACACTAACTCAGGATAGTATCGGGACAACTGCTAAAATTTCAAGGCATATTCCTTCACAATCATCTTAATTTGCTTTATATTCACAAACTCCTCAGCCTTTGCTTCTCTCAACTCCTGGAGAAAAAAATGATCAAGGAAGGCACCAGAGAACTCCTCCTACATAGCTTGCTCAGCATCATCACCCCTCGACTGTACCCACTCCTCATTCCGCTGATATGTCATATCCTTTAATTGATATGCAGTAAAATCCACACCCTCAGAATCAGTAGCATGCAGTCTCCATCTCATCCATAAAACCTTGATGATTCTTCTCAACCTTAAGGCCGGTAAAGGTTGGGGGACTCAACCTCATGAATTGGCCAACCTGAGTGACCTCAAAAGAAGGAGCAACAGAACTCACACATTCAGACTGGCGAGACTGAGATGCCACCAATTGAGTAAGAAAATAAATAGACTGACAAAACTCCGCATTAGAAATATCTCCTTGTGGTGACTGAGCATGAGCATTATCAGCTCAGGAAGCCTAGAGAGGACTAATAGGAACTGGTGGAACTTTACGTGGGGTAGTACAATCTGGAGTTGGGACCCTAGATCGGGTCTGCACTCTATAGACAAGGCAAGCTCTATCCACATTGTCCTCGGGTGGGACCAAATAGTTTCTATGAGCATAAGATCTTCGAGGAGGCATAATCTGAAATGTGAGGAAGCCAGGAATTAGAGACATTTAATAACACTAGACTCTATAGCCTGAAAATAAAACACAAGAAAGAAAAATATTCTTAAATGTTTTGTAGCCTCTTCCTTATAAGTGTGACACCCATAAAAAGAGCTCTACTCGACATAACTTTATGGACATCCAATGACTCTAAATCGTACTCTAATAATAAGTTTGTCACAACTTGAACTAGGGCCTGGCCAAGACATGCATTTCAAGTCCACCACGGATCGGAGACCATCCCCCATCACCTAACCTCATGAGAACAAAATAATAATAATAACAATGCAGCATCCAATTAAACAATAATAATCAAAGGAATAGAAAAATCTAATGAAAACTAAGAGTCAGTCAACATCCAATCAACCCACATCTGTCCACAGTAGCCTTTAAGACCAGAATATCAACCTAAGTTGGGACATTCCCCTTACTATAGACAAAAAAACCCAAAATATAGTCTAAAACATAAAGGAAACAAACTATGAAATGAATACCTTTTCAGAGAATGGAAGCTCACCACTTTAAAGCAACTCGACAGGAGTGCTAATCTACCTAATACTGCATAGGGGTAAAAGAAGTATCTTCAGACCGTACATTATGAAATAATGTAGCATCCTAGGACGGTTAGCAAGGTGAGTTCTACCATATAACTCAGTGATAAGGGGTTAAAATATTGCCATGATCAAATCAGTCCAAAATTATTCAAAACCATATGTACACATTCATATATATATTTATATATATAAGATGTTAGGATAAGAAATAAGATTTAGCATAAGTGAAAAAATATTAACATAGACTATGTAGCTTTGACCGTCATTAAGACACCCACGGGCTATATGGGTTCGACTCCCCACACCGAAAAGGCTCTAATGCGTGTTAGTTGTATGAACCGGAGGTATCAAGGAAGGTCGAGGAATCAGAACCTATGCTATCCCAAGATATAAATATATACAAAGTGTGACACATGCACACGGTCATTAAGACCACCCCCATACCGAAAAATGTGGGTTTCCAGTATCAATCCCTCTGGACCTCCACCTTCACGATGAGATACATAACCCCCTTTAAGACCAATTAAAACATTTACACAGTCCCATTCATCAAACCCAAAATCATCCATTAAGGAAAATACTATTGGTATCGTCATACCTATTATGCTTACAAGCTAATATTATTTTGCCATTTCAATTATCCATCAACTTAGGAGAATAAATCAAAACACGTTCCATTAACCGTTTCTGCAATGCAAGGTTTCCAAATTAGTTTCAATATGCATATGTCTATGTTTCAAAGCCAATTTCATAAGGTGGGTTAAGGTTATTACCAATTCCAGTACCAAAATCCATTTATTTGAGGAATCAACAAACCTCATTCCAATTCCATACCCAATAACTCAATTAGTTCAAATCAAAGCATAAATAATCCATAAAAACCATGGGAAAAAGCAGTTCAACCAAGTAACATCCAAAAGCCCTCAACTCACTTTCAAAATGAACTATTAAATTCATGTGGGTAATAATTAAACACATGCTTTTAACAAATTAAGTTATAGGAAAGAGATACATGCCTTAAATACACAAGAATTTAAAAGTAATTCGAAGTTTGGAGTCCGAATGATGAATTCACAGTGAAATAATGAAGCTTTCTTGGGTTTTGAGTTTTGAAAGAGAATGGAGGATTTTGGTCTTTTGAAACTGATGAAAAGGGGTCACTTTTATGTTTAAAGGACGTACAAGAGTCAAAAGAACCAAAAGCCCCTCATCCCCAAGTGAATAAAAACAAAACTGCACGAAAAATATACCTTAGTGTGGCACGCCAATATCGTGGAGGCTATCCTCTGTAACATACCAATATCAAAGAGGGTAGCCTCCATGACACAGCGATCTCATGGAGGCTAACCTTCGTGGCTTGCCAAAAATGTGAAGGCTTACTGCCTTGGAATTACAAAATGATCCCGAACCCTTTTCAAAAATTCTGAAACTCTTTCGAGACACCCTATTAACATACCAAAATGCAATTCAAGTCAAAAATCGATGTTTTGAATACGAAAAGGTTAAAAATAAAATGATGAAAATTTTAATGGTCTTACAATAAATTTATGCTTTATTAAATCTCATTTTAAATTAGTACAAATAATATATAATAAAGAAACTATATTTTTCATTAAACAAATTTGTATTTGTAAAAAAATAACAAATCTAACAAACTTATTTTTCTCGAGGGAGAAAAACACGATGGATAATTCACATCATTTTCAACAAATGATTTCCTTGTTTCAAAACTTATTTTTCTCTAAAAAGAAAAACAGTGCGAATAATTCAAATTATTTTCAACTAATGATTTCCTTGTTTCAAAAATATGTTACAATGTTAATACATTGTTCAGCCTCCTCATAAGTTTATTCTGCTTTTGAATACTCATTTTGAATTATTGATTTCCATCAACATACTTGATTCTAATATTGAAACCTATAATATAAACCCTGAAATTCATGAAGGAAATCAAATTTAATATTTGAAAAAATATCAATAATTTTTATTTCTACATATTCATAATGAAAAAAATTGATAATATGAAAAAGAATAATTATCAATAACAAATGAGAAAGAGAGAAAGAGAGAAAGAGAGAGAAAGAGAGAGAGAAGGAGGAGGAGGAGAAAGTATAATAATACTTATGTGTTATTGAATGAGTACATATAGGAGGTCAAATTTTTTCATATAATAAATATAGAACTAAAATATAAATCAAGTTTTCCATATTAGTACGAAAATCAACTTAAATTATGGAACATAAAATTTATAGTTTTCTAAAAGTTAACTTTTCCGTATAAACATCACTTAATTGATATGAAAAAAAATTACTTTTACTTTTGTTAATTCATTAATGCGATATAAATGAATTATTAGTCTTACAATTATTGATATGTATATGAAAGGAAGAATATCAATAAAAATTAAAATTTTCTAAGTTATTGATGAGTGATAAATTTACCAGTCATTTACATTCACGTGCACACTACTATGATTTAAATTTTAAAGGCATTAATGAGACAACTTGGTTAGTTGAACACATTAATTTCCATAGTTTGCAAGTATACAAGTGATGAGAAGGAAAGAAGTGGAATTGAGCTTAAAAAGGATCAACAAGAGAAGAGAAATGCAAAGGCTGGAAGACCCTGAGCAGGAAATGATCTCAGTTACTTCAAAATTTTTGAAGAATACACCAAAATCAATTAATAAACTCGAAAATTAACAAGAGGAAAACAAAACTCATACCTTACGCACTTTCATGCAACACATGGAACAAAAATATATGCTTGGCCTTCATATCCTCTTCAGCTTTCCAAGTAGCTTCTTTTCTACCTTTTGGTTTCTCTAAAGAACCTTCGTTGATGATACGTTCTTTGTCCTCAATCTATGAAATTGCCTATCCAATATCTCAAATGATACTTCCTCGTAAGACAAGGAATCAGAAACACCAATACTCTCAATAGGCACTATCAAGGAAGGGTCGCCCACACATTTCTTCAACATTGAAACATGAAATACGGGATGAATGGAACCCAAACTCGCAGGCAAATCCAAGTCATAGGCAACATTCCCAACTCACTTTAAGATTTGATATGGCCCAACATAATAGGACTGAACTTCCCCTTCGTTCCAAACCTTATCACTCTTTTCATAGGAGGGGCTTTCAGGAACACCCAATAACTTACTTCAAACTCCAATTCTCTTCGCCTCACATCCGCATAACACTGTTGGCATCTTTGAGCAGTCTAGAAGTATAAGTCATAACCTTACCACGTTGTATCAACACACAACTCAGTACTACATAGGACGCATTATAATACACAATGAAAACATCAGTACCCTTAGGCAGGGTCAAAACTGGCATAGAATTCAGCTTATCCTTCAACATCTCAAAACTACCCTCACAAGTATCGTTTCACAAAAATATAACCTTTTTTTGAGTCAATTTCATCATAGAGTAGAAATAGAAAAGAAACTTTTCACAAACCACATATAATACCTAGCCAAACCCAGGAAGCTCTGAATATCGATTGGAGTCGTGGGTTTAGGCCACTTCTTAACCACCTCAACTTTCTGTGAATCCACTCTGATCCACTCACTAGAAATGACATGGCCAAGAAAAGTCATAGCACCTAACAAAAATTCACACTTTAAAAATTTGGCCTATAACTTCTGATCCTTATAAGTATGCAACACAACACAATTTCTGATGAACTTCATTTTTGCCGGCTAGATTGAAGGATCTAAAATTTACTTCAAAATTGTTAAAAAATCCACCACACAAAGAAGAGAAAAATATCAAAAATAAATCTTTATTTGTTGCTTCATGTAGGTTGGATTGATTATTATTATTAAAAGATGATTTGTTGCTTTATGTAGAAATGGCACCGAAAATGGCACCAGAAATGGGCAAAAAAAATAAGAATAAATTTGGAGAAGGTTAGGTCGATTGATGTGTGTCTCTGTGCTTATAATTTATTTTTAGTTATTTTTGTATTCAATGCCAGATGTCACCATTTAATTCGTCATTTTTTCACACCATCGCGAGTGTTTTGCACTCGGTTTATGTTTTTAGTTGCTTGTTAAAATAATACTCAAATGGTTCAAATGTCAGGTGGGTTAGGTGTCCAATAGGTACAAAGGTTAGTTAAGAGTTCCAAGTGAAATTTCGAAACAATTTTAAGGGCATATCGATGACTTAAACCTATAAATTATAATGAAATGTTGTACAATATCCTTTTTCATCCAATTATTGTAATTGATGAATAAAATTTAAAGTAAATTGTTATTTTATTAATTATAAATATCTAGCTTTAAATTAAATAGTCTAATCCATTTCAAAACTTAAATTACTAAATTTTATATAAATCTATTTAAGTAAAGTATAAAAGAAATAAATATAAGATAGTTAAGTTTTACAATTACTCCAATAGTTTTTTATTTGTGGGGGAAACGGGGGGGAGGGGGGGGGAGATCTTGTCTAGAGGGATATGACCCTTGTGCTACCGAAGATGTTTCGAATAGGTATCATAAGCTAAATCGATATCAATTCAAATTAAAAGTAGCAAAGCCATGTTTCCGAAGCATACCAAGGTTGAATTCTTTGGACATAAGATTGAGAACATAGTTTGAGTTTAGTATATCCATAAAATTGTCCTAAAAATTAGAAAAAGAACTGAACTTTTGCTTAGTTAAAATATAGTACTTCATGTGCTTTTATGCAATGCTGACAATAATTAAGACTTGGAACTTTTTTAGGGACATTGATTCACAGCATCCAACCAGGTATCACATCATTGACATTTTGAGCATTTGTTACTGCTGTTATTTGGCTTGAAGTTTGTCACACCCCTTTTTCAACCCGAAAATATTAAATTTTAAAGTTCGAAAGGTTTATATTATTAAAGTGACAAAAAACTGAAAATTTGTTTTGAAAAAAGTTTTACATTTTTATTCAGAGTCGCCACTTGACATAATCCGGTGTGCCAAGTCATCTTTGAAAGATCCTTTTCAAAACAGTTTGACTCTAAAAACTGATCTGCGAATAGAGTTTTCGATTAAGGAATTCTGTTGACCAAGGGCAAGGTGTTAGGCACCTCTCGGTCCCGTGGTTCGACCACGGTCGCTTGGTGGAGCGTATCGGCTAATTTGACATTATGAATATATAAACCACACAAAATCACACAAAACAATCAATCAAACAAACAAACAAAATAAATTCAAAATTATAATGTCCAGTTCGAGTTATACAGTCCAAAAATGAAAAATGCAAAAATTTAAACCTACGCTAAACTACACTAATCCTAAACTACATGCCATTGCTTTACTCGGTGCCTCGGGCCTTCACCACGAGCATCTTCCGCCAACATAGTACATCAGGGCATTCCCCGGTGAATAAATACATAAACTTTGGGGCATCTCCCAGCCAAATGAATACATTTCAATCGAATGCGATAAACTAGAAAACATTCAACACACAACTCCGCATTCAAACATCCAACGAAGCATTGATTCCTAAATTTTGCCTACCCAAACCTATATTTGCCTATCCATTTCAACACGTTGTGATCTATCGCGCTCTAACAATATTCGCACTTATTTCGAATTAAATAAAAAAAAGAACAACAATAAAACCAACATCAAACCAAATTCACAATTTTATCAACCTCGTAACTCCACCCCCAAATTCCTTTTTAACACCAAATTCCATGATTCACAATTACAATTTCAACAATCTTTAATCAATTCTATTAACAAAATCTAAACAACAAATCAACATCATTCCATATTCCGTCATCTAATGCATGACCATCAACCGAGATCAAACAACGATAATCAACCAACACAAAATCATAAACAATTCAACCAATCAAAATAAAGAAAAGAGAATGGGGTTAAAGAAATGGACCTCAATAGCACTTTCTTTCATTGATAATAAAGAAAACTCAGACTTGGAATTTCAAATCGAACCTCAACAGCGACAAACTCCGACTTTGATATCCAAACTGATCTCAATAGATAGGTCAATACGAATGAAAATCAAATCCTAAAACCCGAAATGAGAATCAATGAACCCGAAACCCAAAAGAAGAAGAATCCTTCCCCCTCCCCCTTCTTTAATGTCATGTCTTTATCTATTGGACTAAGAAAAACACGTGGGACCCCCAAAATTATTGTCATCTGTTTGTGCTATTGTGTTCTCCTTTTCTTTGTAGGAAAGAAATGTGGTGGGGTCACATGGGTGGGGTAGTGAGATGTCTTAATTTCATAGGAGAGGGTTGTTAATTAGTTATCACAAGAATATTTTGGTTTACATTGGTTAGGGATTTATTATTTTTGTATTTTTGTGGGATATAATTACATGGGTACGGGTATAAGGTAAAATGAGCTAAAAATGAATAAAAATCTACTTCGGGAGGGACAAAATAAGGTGTTTACAGCATGCCCCCTTTGAATGTAAACACGAAGTGTTTTCAGATAAAGAAGTAGACAACGAGACAGAATTTTATCCCGATCATTATTCAAAGAGAATGAAACAAAAGAGAGGAGGAAAACCGAGTCAACACCAGGACATCCTAACTACCTAAGTTATGAAAGAATCAAGTGACGGGTATCTCAAAGGATTGGAAGAAAGATGGACTCTACCGAGTTGGAGAGTCGAGTGAGGTCCCGTCGAGGTTCCGATCCAAGGCTCCGTTATTACATCAAAAATCAAAATTACAGGTTAAAAATAAATAAAATTACAAAAATCTTATCTATGCAGCTTCTTTTGGACTCTTGACTTGAGTTTCATCACCCTATTCTTCAAGCGGGCTCCTGACTTGCAATTTCTTCAACTTGTTGTTTGGCTTTCAATTTCTTCAACTTGTGGTTTGACTTTCAATCTCTTAACCTTGCTACTTGAATTTCAATTTCATCACCCAATTCTTCGGGCAGGCTCCTGACTTGCCATTTCATCACCCTGTTCTTCAGGCTCTCACCCTATTCTTCAGACGGGCTCCTGAAACCAAAATCAAAACTAAAACAAAAATTATCTCAAACGAAAATTATGATAAAGAAAGATTTCATTCATTTATTTTTTATTGAAAATAATGTCCCATTTTTCAGGAGAGTCCTGAACATGAAATAAATTCTCATTTTCCAGGAGGGTCCTGATCAGAAAGTAAATTCTCATTTTTCAGGAGGGTCCTGAGCAAAAAGAAATTCTATTTTTCAGGAGGGTCCTGAATAGAAATTAAAATCCCATTTTTCAGGAGGGTCCTGAACAGAAAGTAAATTTTCATTTTTCAGAAGGGTCCTGATCAAAAAGTAAAATCTTATTTTTCAGGAGGGCCCTGAATATAAATTAAAATCTCACGGATTTGCATTTCCAATGGTAGCTGAATTAAGTGGAGCGAATTTTTCCCTGTTTCAACAAAAAAAATTTGCCAGTTAAAAACTTAGTGGTGGCTTGCGGCACTTGGCTGTCCCGACACCTGCTCCAGTGTTCATTCCCTTTATTTTATTTCAGATTGCTGGCACTTGCCCCTGCTTTGTCGTGTCATTGACCCAAACTTAGATTATTAAGAGTGACTCCAAAATAAACGCAGTATCTCTGCTTTGTCATGCTTCTCAGATAAACCCTTTAAACCTTGGTATTTTCATGAGTTCTCAAGCTTGTCTGCTGACAAAAATTTCTACATGCCTTATTCGGCCTACAATTATGTCTCTTTCATATGCTAACTTTGTTTTGCTTTGTGCAATTAAAGAAGCTAGTAGCCAGTTTTGAAACCTTTTCTCACTTATTTTGTCATGGACTAGACTCAAAGACACGAGAAAAATGACAATGATTTTTTTTATTTGGATTACTGACTCAAGAAAATAAAAATAAAGATAAAGAGAAGAAACAAAAGACAATGAATATCCCCATTTGAAACAAAGAAATGAAAAATTTATCTAAAATGACAATCAACTCTAATGATTATGTCATGCATTTGGATTAAGCTATCTGGTCTTTTCATCCAAACTTTAACCAATTGTTGTTGAGCTAATGACCCTGAAATTGAGTTACTTCCATGGGTCAATTACATTCAGAGACCTCATTCGGCTAGTGACACCTTGAAGGATTTTTGCCAACAAGCCTCTCTCATTTTCTTTATCTCGTCTCACCATTGCCTTATGGTATCCATGAGTTTTTTTCACCAATGAGATCCTCTAATTTTATCTCTCTCAATTTACTATCTTCTTACGGTGCCCGTGAGGGTTTTCACCGATAAGACTCTCTCATTTTCATTTCTCTCCTAATTTCTTACGCTGACGAAGACAAGTAGTTCCCAAAATATGTCATCACATCCATTGTATGCTTAGACTTAGCATTCTCAAAGACTGATCTAAAGGTCTTTCTTTGGTTGTAACTTGACTTTTGGATAGGGTTAGAAAGAAAAAATAGCATGGGGCCCAAACGACACTTGAAGTGGGGTGGAACTTACAACTTTTGGAATCGACTCAAACAATGAGGATTAACTCATGCCCCAGTTTCTTTTGACTGGACAATTCTAAATTGTTTATTTGGTTGGACCGAGCCCCGGGTAAGACAGCCTACGTATCTCACCTCCGAAAGAGGAGAATCAGGTCACGCGTAGTTCTGGCAGCTTGTTTTGCATTGATTCTAAATTCTTTTTCTTCTATGTTTCTTTTATTGACTCATTTTCTTTGGGAATTTTCTGACTCTATTTATCTTGACACTCTTCTTTTTTTTTTTGACACATTTTTTCTCTTTTTTTTTCTTGAAAACTTTTTTGACTCTAGTCTTTTACTCGATACTTTTTTTTTGAGCTTTGCTGACTCTACCTTGATTTCAAAAGAGGGGTATGAAAGAAAATAACACTAAGGCTCAAATGGGGTAAACAAAGGATGACACAATGTTTGGATAGCAGAATGAAATACCTTCGTCATATCAATCCTTAAAGATGCTAATACATAGCATGCAATGTGAAAGTGCATGATCAATATAACTTATGACATGTTTTACAACACTAGCTTTTCCCGAGCATGTGTGGCCTCTCTTCTTCTACACTTGTCAAACATACAACTCCACCTTTGTTGTACATCCCTCACATTGAATAACTCATGCTTTCAAGGAGTTGATTTTTTTTGTCCCTCGGGATCACACATCCGCTATTTGACCTAATTGAGCTGTGTTTTTCAATTGATGACCAAGTTATTCTTGTGATTCTCAAAATAATTTTCAAAGAAGGCTTGAACTTGTCACCAAATGTCTCAGCACTCTACCTATTTTCTCAGATGCTCTTTTTTTCTAACTTTAATTCTCTGATTCAACGTTCATTCTTAAACTGAATTTTAAGATCTGACTGAAAATTCCGTTAGCATGTCATATCACAGAGTCAACATAAAATGTAATGTGGAAAGAAAACAAAAAAGATATATTTAAAACACAAAGGAAAATGGGGCACTCCATTTAATTAAAATGAAAGAAGGGTTTGAACATAATGACAAAGGAACAAAACAACATAAATCTCGAACTACAACCCTGAAATAATTCAGATAGTAGAAAATAAAATAAAACAAACTATCAGACCTCTTCCTAAGAGAGAGAGAGGTGACTTCTCAATTGCTCAGCCTGATAACTTAGCCACTGATTTGCATATCAGCATGACTAGAGCTTTCCTCACTGTCAATATTCTGCACCATAATTGATCTATCTTGAATCATATTTTCCAAGCCTGACACTCTTCAATACTGTGACCCTGAACATCAAAATGATATGCACATCGTACACTAAGGTCAAAACTTCTTAAATGCGGGTCAGGAGTATACCCAAGGAGAGGAATGATCATGCCCCACTGTACTAATAAACTAGCATACGACTCTCCAATTAGTGTGAAGTTATCTCTCAACTTCAGCTTCATTTCATTGTTTGGCTTGGACTAAAAATCTGGCTTAGGAGGGCTTTGGGATGTTTGTGAAGTTTGAGAATGACTCTGATGAGTTGGTGCACGCCATAGTTGGTAAGAAAGAAGTTGAACATATGGTTGTACGCAGTATACAAGATATGGAGGTGGGGAAATGAAGTATAATGGATTTTGAGAGGGATTATAGAGAGCTTGGGTATGAACTTGGGCTTGAGACTGACGGCAACGACGTCATCGTCTTCTTAGATATGCCTGTTCTCCAACTACAATAGCAGTTGTATCTTTTTCATTCTTCTCCCCTCCAGTTTTCTTTAATTGATTGTAATGTTGTCCCAAATGTTTCACAGATTCCTCCTGTATATCTTGCTCCTCAAGTTTCGACATCTCAAGGATTGGAGGAAGGTTATCACTTAAAGACATGTCCCATTCCTTATATGAAACATCTTCTTTACCCACATATTCTAGGGTACTTTTCCTAGTATTTTCTGCACTCTTCATTTTTTCAACCATTTCCTCTGGCTCTTCTGACAAGCTAGACTTCTTGTTAAAAAAATTTGGTGGTCCAATTAGCTTAAAAGTAGGATCAGGAGTATAACAATGATCACCAATAGTATTGAACAAGGGTCCACTAGCAGCATGGAGAAGCACAACCGTTGGGTGGCTAGCCAATGTAGAAGCCTCAGTAGAGGATTGAGCAACAAGATCACGGACGACATGTGGTGTTGTGAATGTAGTAGGCTTATACTGAGGAGCTAGAGGAAAAGTGGTGGAAGTATTGAGATACTTTGGGCTTGGAATGAATTCTGAGTCATGTTGCGGTGCTTCAACAATAGTAGGAAACTGACTCTCCAATTTTGGTGGAAAACTCGAGGTATTTGTAGGATCAATAGCGGAAAATAGAGGAGGAGGCAACCCACTAGCCCAAGATTGATACATTTCTGTCATTTGTTACCTTAATCTCTTAATCTCTTGCTTCAAACTCTCATTTTCCTGATTCTTTGTTTGATCCATGATGTCATTCTCTATATCCTTGTCGGACACAGTTAACTCTCCCTCGGACCTGGGGTAATGTGGAGGATCAGTCAGGATGCCACAAACCAACCACCTTAAACTAACTGAACAAGAGATAGCAAAGGCGTTAAAACGCAACACTTTTTTTTTCAAAACCTTTTTTTCCATTTTTAAAAGATCACCGAGCCCAAGAAGGGCGCCTACATATCTCACCCCCGAGAGAGGAGAATGTAATGTGCGTAGTTCATGAAGTCTTACCAAAATTTTCAATTAAACTCTTTTTCCTTTTCTTCTTTTACTCATTTTTTTTGAAACTTTGAGAAGAGAAAATAACAAATTGTCAAAAGAATTGACGAAAATCTTTTTGAATTTTTCAAATTTAACATCTCTATACAACATGAAACTTACGATTACTAAAGAAAACTCTTTTTGAATTTTCGATGTTGAATTTCATATGAAAGTGAATCTTGAAACTACCAAAGGAAAATCTTTTTGTAGTTTTTTTTAAAGATGTATATGAAACACCTATCTAATAAAAAGTAAAGAAAATCTTTCTTTTTTTTGAATTTTTCAAATAAAATCCCCGAACCAACAATAGACTGCCTATATATCTCACTCCCGAGAGAGGAGAATCAGGGGTGCGTAGTTCATCCAAATTGAGAGAGACGACTAAAGACAGACGAATAAAATCTTTTTAGGTTTTTAATTAGAAACTAACACCAACAACTATGAAAGAAAAAAATCTTTTTGATATTTTTGTTATATAAAAATGTACAAAGCTCCTATTTAAATGAAAAAAATATTTTTGGAGTTTTCAAATTGTGAAAACTTACTAAAGAAATAAAAGAAAAATCTTTTTAACGTTTTTGATTTTTTGGGAAACGAGTGCAAAAAGTAAAAAAAACATTTTTTTTTAACTGTGAAAAATAAAAGCCATAAAGAACCTTAAAAACTACCAAATCTCTTTTTTTTTTCTTCCTTTTTTCCAATTTCTTGCCTACACACTTTGCTTCTAACTCATGCTTTTGCCCAAATCAGTCTGTCAAATGACCTCATTACCCTCAAAGATGAAACATTTAGCACGTAGGGATGCTTTAGAGGTGAGTCTCCTACAAAGGGCCATGCAGGTCTCGCTAGATCACAATATGATGCAAATAAGAATGACCTAAAGGCTGACCTACGCTGGGGTTCACTAACAAGGCTGTTCGGGGGAGCATATGATCGATAGTGGTTGCGCTAGGTTTCCACTCACTCCATACCAGCTGACGGCTCCCCTCCTAAAAATAAGGGTGACTCAACTATAGGTCGTGTACACAATGTGTACAACAGAACTTGTTGCAAAAAGAATTGATTTGGTTTATGCAAATCATGTCAGATATAAAGCGATAACACATAAAAGAAAACTGTAAGCATGTAGCACGTAGCACGTAGACACTCAACAACGATACACAAATACAAGCAATAACACAAACAATGTCTATACGCTCATAATGTCAAAACTAAGTCGATATAACTCCAAAAATAAACTAAGCCGATATAACTCCAAAAATAAACTCAAATTCTGAAAAGGTTCCCCGACAGAGTCGTCAGAGATGTCACACCCTTTTTACAACCAAAAGAGATTAAATTTTAAGGTTCGAAAGAGTTTTTGTTATTAAAGTGACAAAAGACTAAATTTTAAGGTTCGAAAAAATTTTTGCTATTAAAGTGACAAAAGACTGAAAATTTGTTTTGAAAAAGGATTGACATTTTTATTCAAAATCGCCACTTGATATTAAGGAATTCTGTTGACCAAAAGGAAGGTGTTAGACACCCCTCGATCCCATGGTTCGACCATGGTCGCTTGGTGGAGCGTATCGGCTAATTTGACATTATGAATATATAAACCACACAAAATCACACAAAGCAATCAATTAAACAAACAAACAAAACAAATTCAAAGTTATAGTGTCCAGTCCGTGTTATACAGTCCAAAAATAAAAAATTCAAAAATTTAAACCTACGCTAAACTACACTAATCCTAAACTACATTCCACTGCTTTACCCGATGCCTCGGGCCTTCACCACGAGCATCTTCCGCCAACATAGTACGTCGGAGCATTCCCCGGTGAATAAATACATAAACTTCGAGGCATCTCCCGACCAAATGAATACATTTCAATCGAATGTGATAAACTAGAAAAAATTCAACACACAACTCCGCATTCAAACATCCAACGACGCATTGATTCCTAAATTTTGCCTACCCGAACCTATATTTGCCTATCCATTTCAACATGTCGTGATCTATCACGCTTTAACAATATTCGCACTTATTCCGAATTAAACAAAAAAAAGAACAACAATATAACCAACATCAAACCAAATTCACAATTTTATCAATCTCGTAACTCCACCCTCAAATTCCTTTTTAACACCAAATTTCATGATTTACAAATACAATTTCAACAATCTTTAATCAATTCTATTAACGAAATCTAAACAACAAATCAACATCATTCCACATTCCATCATCTAATGCATGAACATCAACCGAGATCAAACAACGATAATCAACCAAGACAAAATCATAAACAATTCAACCAATCAAAATAAAGGAAAGAGAACGGGGTTAAAGAAATGGACCTCAATAGCACTTGCTTTCGTTGATAATAAAGAAAACCCGAACTTAGAATTTTGAATCGAACCTCAACGGCGACAAACTCCGACTTCGATATCCAAACTGATCTCAATAGACAGGTCAATACGAATGAAAATCAAATCCCAGAACCCGAAATGAGAATCAATGAACCCGAAACCCAATTTCGAAAATGAAACGCTAAGACAGACCAACCCACGGCTTCGAAAGTCTGATAACCACTGAAAACCAGTATGACCTGAGCAAAATATCGTGGAAACCAGAGAAATTCGAACCGAATCCAAGAGTTCGAACGAAATTGAAAGCGGATCGAGATTCGCTCGACCGCTTTATGATGTTGCGACTCCGAAGGCCTCAACGATGACCAAAACGACGAGAAATATATCGATTACGATGTATTCCGACGGGTTTAAACGTTTTTGTGACTACGTTGATGCATTTCCAACGAGTATGTCACCGAAACGATAACCCACCCCGAAATCTACTTTCTCTCTCTCCGTGACACTCTCTCGGATCTACCCCTTCTCGGTGTGTGTGATTTTTTCTGAAGCAGAAGAAACCAAAACCAAAAATAACAATGGAGTCTATGCCCTTTTTTTTTCGTTCCTTTTCTCCCCCAGAGAAGAAGAATCCTCCCCCTCCCCCTTCTTTAATGTCATGTCTTTATCAATTGGACTAAGAAAAACACGTGGGACCCCCAAAATTGTTGTCATCTGTTTGTGCAATTGTGTTCTCCTTTTCTTTGTGGGAAAGAAATGTGGTGGGGTCACGTGGGTGGGGTAGTGAGGTGTCTTAATTTCAAATGAGAGGGTTGTTAATTAATTATCACAAAAATATTTTGGTTTAGGTTGGTTAAGAATTTGTTATTTTTGTATTTTTGTGGGATATAATCACATGGGTGCAGGTATACAGTAAAATGAGCTAAAAATGAACAAAAATCTACTTCGGGAGGGACAAAATTAGGTGTGTACAAAGTATTGCATTTCCATTTGAATTTTTGTCGTCTGCTTCACCCTTTGTTGTTTATGGCTGTAGCAATGAGAGAATGTTTTTTTACCAGCACAAGTGATTCGAAAACATCCTTTCTAGCATTGAGCATGTTCCAACGAATAAGATCAGTAGTTGAACAACCTGAATAAATTTAGAGAGGGGAACCTAACGAATTTAGATAAGCACTTGATTGACGTAGACAGACACAGGACCTAAAAGAGGCTTCAAAATTCAGAAGTAGTTTGTCTAGATAAAATGTTGAACTCAATTTCTACAACCTAACTATAAATTCTTTCCTTTTATTTGGACTACCAACATTTGGGAATGTTACAAGATGAGATAATTGAGAGAATTCTGTGTGTTTTCTATTGAATAGGATAACTGAATATATACACGGTTGTTTATAACAAACTGCAAGAGAATAGGGAGATATGGTTATTTATAACAAACTGCAAAAGAATAGGGAGATATAGCTAACGTATAACACTAACCCATGTATCCTAAAATATAGCTAATTGAACTTATCTATCCTACTTTATCTCTAACAGGGAATAACATTACTTGTCTGTTCCCGATTGTTTTGGTCAAAGAGGCATTCACTACGTTTATAACAGTGGGACTACCTTCAATAAGATGAAACTTTTATGAAAAGCAAGAAAACTTCAAATATTTGACTTTGGAGGGGGTTTGCTGGAGGAGATTTTTTTGTCTCGTCCTTTAAATAAAATGGTTAACAGATATACAAGCATTACCAAAAGTAAAAAATCTAGCTAAACATTAACATACACTGAACATTTTAATGTAATAGGTCAAATGATTATGTCTTATGTAAGTCTAACATGAGCGACGATGAGGTAAAGTGCTGATATTATTACCTTTTCCAATGCCTTTTGCACCCCAAATTTCTGAGTTGATATAAATGAATTCAGATAAACGCGAATTGCCATATCCACGTCTTCTTGAGTAACATGTTGTCTAAGATGCATCCCAGTATGGGCTTCAAAAATCATTATCATCAATTCGATGTGCCTCACTGCTATGGGATTTCCTTGTCCATGTTGTAATACACGAGATAACAAGTCATTGCTAAAATGTTAAAATTAATATACTTCAAATCATTCAAGAAAAAGCTCCAATGAATGGCAATCTCACCGAAGATTCTCTCCTTGGTTCAACATAAACCTGTGTGAGCTTGTCCAAATACGCATCGTGTAACTTAGGGAATACATTCAACTTTGCATAAGTTAAATACTTCTTTATTAACTCTTGAGGAATTATCTGTGTGAAAAAAGAAACTTTAATAGATTTAAACAACCCCATACTGTTCAAATAAATGGTGAAAAAATGAGTTGCAAGGACAACCTCAGGATCAAATGCAGCCATAGTGACACGGTCATCATCCTGTGAATCAGTGAAGGACTTCTCATCTAAACTAGCACCTTTTGCTTGTAACCTGAAATGACTATCAACAACAAACTTTGCAAGCATCTTATCAGTGACTGAATCAACACATCCCGCACATAATCAGTTTCCTTCAGTCCAAAAATTGTTGAAGGAAAAGCAAAACCAGATTGACAGTACATTAACAGAATGAGGCATAACCTTGATAACACAAAGTACATCAAATCGAGAAATGATTGGATCTGTCAATTCCACAATTTTTGTGAAATTCTTTGAGGAATAATATCTATAGGGAAGGATTTAAGAGAGAAGTCAAGAAACAGGAAAGAGATATCAAGTGAAGACAAAATAAGAGCATGCATAAGCTGCTCAGAGGATAAATAATGACTTTTAGAAAGTATAATACTTAATTCTACCAAATTGTATTTGCACATTAGAACCTTACAAGAATGAGTTGCTAGGTTGGTATTGGATTCGGTGAATGCTGGCAGCAAAAGAAAATAAAAACCTAAACATAACGCAAAGATCAAGAAAATACAAAGATCTGGTAACCATCAAAGATGTGGAAACCACATCTATAATACAGGAATTAAGCTAAATTTCCAAGATAGAGCTGGTAGACAACTAACAGTAACATCAACTTCAAACGGAAATGTCTACTATTAGTATCATATGATCATCCTATTTCTCAAGTTATACTCACTCTAAACAAAGCATACAAAATAAATTTAGGAAAAGGGGAAACAAGAGAATGTTATAATCAAGGAAACAATGTAGGGAAGACCAGCTAAAAGTGCAGCTATCAGATTTGCCCCAAAACTCTAAACTTACAATTTACTATAACTTCCTGAACACCTCTAAGCTTAATGAGGTTGAAAATGAGGCTCTTTACACACCTCTGAGAGAAACATTTTTCAATAACGAAACTTTTCTTGAATAGCCAAACGCTTAATGACATATATTACGTCTTGATCCCTCTTGTGGTCATAATTTTTTGTTTTCGTTGAACTTGTATTAAAGAGAGCACCCAGAATACCCCGCTAGTTGGTAGCTGTAAAGAACACACCAAGATATTAGATGTTAAATATTACCACTAAGTTCCAATTTCAACATTCATAGACACGGCTACAAACTATCAAGTTCAGCGCTTCCATATTTGTGGATCAATAGCAGTTTTCCTTCATTTTGCTTGATTGATAAGAGAATGCATTTCTAACTATTTAACTGGAGATAAAAGAGCCAGCACTAATATGCTTGGCTCCAGGTTTTCCATTTAAAAGTAGTTTATATTTCATATATCAATAGAGGGCCACAACTTTGTCCAACGTTAATTAAATAATAATAGTCATTAACCCATAAAGCGAAAGCAAGATTAGACTACTGAAACTATTTTTAAAGGAGATTATTTTACCAATGATTCTGATCCTTTGAGAAATTGCAAGAAAATAAACTCAAATCCAGAAATTAAATTTGAAAGAATAAAAATGAAGGGGGCTTGAAGGAAGGAGAGCCTTGGAGTAACTGATAAAAGTTGTGTCATAGGTCACGGGTTAAGCCTTGAAAACAACCTTTGGCAGAAATGCAAGATAAGGCTGCGTACGATACACACTTGTGGTGGAGCCCTTCTCCGTACACTGCACATGGCGATAGCTTTAGTGCACCGAGTTGCCTTTTTAAAGTGCGGTAATATAAGTTAATGTTCTCCAATATTTCAAATCATGAACACGAAAACTATTAACTTGCCTTAGAAGAAATGTCAACTATTAGATCTCTATGTGAAATCTTGGATCCCATACATGTTATAATCATACCCTTTTCTATGCCTCAAATTTCAAATTTAAATATCAATTTCTACCAAAGAATCTCTAGCAAGGTCACAAACAAATACATAAATTACAACAAGTGGAGACCCAGATAAAGAAATAGAAAGAAACAACTAACCTTTTGGGTTAGATGATGTCTATAGAACAGAGAAAGCCTTCAGAAATAAACAAAAATTGGAAGTGGACAATGAAAATAAATAATTCGGACAACTCCGGTGAAATATTTAGCAACTAAATTATATCCAAATTGAAGAACAGGAAGAGAAATCGAATCTCTTCTAAGAGAAAAATTATTATTAACTACACGTTTAGGAGATAACCTCAAGAACTAAGGTGGCCTTTTGTTTGATTTGAAGGACACGCTGTTGTAGATGGCAACATTGAACACATGTATAAAGAAGAGTTAATCCATGTAAAAATATTCTAAACTCGACATCAAATTATAACTTTCACCTTAAACTTTGATAGTGCACAAATAAGACCCTTTAACTATTCAAAATCTGAACAATATGACCTTCAATTTTGCAACCCCATGCATGAGTCTCACTCGCACCTACGTGGAAAGGTCTCCAATCACACGGTGTCATGTCGTTAAAAGAATTGACTTAGAAAGGGGTCATATTTATATAATTTTGAATAGTTAAAGATCATATTTGTGTACATTCAAAGTTTTGCTTTTTATATTAAAACGCCGTCGTTTTTATTATTATTATTATTATAATAGCAGCACCTAACGAGGTCATATTTGTATAGTTTTGAATAGTTAAAGATCTATAGTAGCAGCACCTAACTTTTTTTTTTAATTTTAAAAAATTATTATTATTATTATTATTATTTTATTTCTATAACAGCTAGTTTTTATTTATTTCTATAGTATCAGCACCTAACTTTTTTTTAATTTAAAAAAATTATTATTATTATTTTATTTATTTCTATAGCAGCAGCACCTAACTTTTTTTTAATTAAAAAAAAATAATTACTAGCAGGGATCGAACCCGCACAGTAGGCTGAAGGAAATGTCCAAGAAGAGCAAATAACACCACTGGGCTATCTAAGTGCCTTGTTTCATGTGGTTTAACATTAATATACGTACATAAATATACATTTTCTATCTTATATATATACAATGTAATTTTTTTACCGATGGGGTTCGGGTGAACCCCATGGCAACCACGTAGGTCCACCCCTCGTTAATTTAATAACGTTTTAATAACGTTAATTTAATAATATTTTAATTACGTTAATTTGATAATGTTAATTTAATATACTACTACTACTATCCTTAATAACATTAATTTAATAACGTTTTATTAAAACTATAATTTTTTTTTATTAATATAGTTTCATCTTTAATTTAATATTTAAATAAATAATATTTAAATATATTATATAACTTAAATTCATCCCTGCTTTATAATATATATACACATAATGAATAAATAATAGTGAAGAGTCATTTAAAGGTTATATTTGTGCAGTTTTGAATAGTTAAAGGTCATATTTGTGCACTGTCAAAGTTTAAGGTCAAAGTTATAATTTGGTATCAAGTTTAGGGTCATTTTTATATATTAACTCTATAAAAAAATAGCAAAGAGTCCATTATGCCCTTATATATAGAGAGAGAAAAATAGATACTAAATTGAAATTTCAACAAAATAATCTCCTTTCTTTTATAGTTCAAACTTATCATTTAAATATTATTTCATTTGAAAAAATTTAATAAATCACAATAAATGGCACAAAATCAGCTAACTAATTATTTGCATTATCATTATTATTAGTTAAAATAATATACAATATAATTGTAATAAGATCACAATGGGCTGCATAATATCAACTAATTGATTTCAATAAAATATAAATAATTTTCTGATCGTAATATTGACTAAAATGCCCCTAAGGGGTGGTTGAGTTGGTTTGAGGGGACTTCCCATAACGGAGATCTCGGGTTCGAACCATTCCTAATGTCTTCTCAATCGAGCTCGTCGCACGGGTTTACCTCGTGCGGTTTACACCTCTTGTGTAGTTTACGAGCTATTGCACAGTGAAGGGTTTACCCAGTGTGCACACAGTGTTCACCACAGAGTGCTCACCCGAAGGGCAGAGGATGTAGCGGCTGCGAATTTTCTTGGAGTTTGAAAAAAAAATATATTGACTAAAATGGCTTATATTTCAAATTCAAAATTATAACTACGGTGTATTATTTATTTTTCAATATGTTAATTACGGAATACTGCATATATTACTATTAGAATAATTGTCAACATTAACCGATTTTCACCTCAATTCAATCTAATTTATTTATTTTTGTTAAATTATTATTACCTAATTTTAATTCTTAGATAAATTGAAATACTTAAATTTAATTAAATAAAAGTCCGTTATAAAATGTAAACTGATTCTCAGAACAAATTCTTTTCTTTTCATTGTCCACTTACCTTTAGAAAACCGTTTATGATTAGTTTCAAAAAAAATTAAAAAGTATATTTTGTTATTATCAACTCAGTAGTCCAGTACATTTTCATTGATAAATCTGAAAGTCAACCAAGCAAAAAAAGGAGTAATGCGGAAATCTGAAATATAAATTACGTCCTATTATGATAATTCTAATGTGTTTCCTAGATGCCTGTAGTTTCTTTTGCAGCTCAAAAAATTAGTACAACTTATTATGATGATTGTGGCGCCATAATTTTTAGTAACAATAATCCTCACGAAATTTTTAATAGAATTTAAATATATAAAATTCAAGAAGATAATTTTAAGTAAAAACTTTAGCAACTGTTTTCATTCAATAAAAGTCAATCTTAATAGCTTTCATCCAATAGAAGTCGAACTTACTTGTTTCTTTACCATAATATGAAATAATTTAAAATTTCAATATATATAATTCAAGAATTTTTTGATAGAATTCAAATATATATAATTCAAGAAGATGATTATAAGGAAGAATTTTACTTATTTTCATCTAATAGGAAACCATCTTAATAGTTTTCATCCATTAAGAGTCAAACTTAATTATTTTTTACCACAATATAAAATAAATATAAACTAATTAATAATCTACAAAATAGATTTTTGTTGTAAAAATGTTTAGTGGCTCATTCTCAAGATGCCACTTGGCTTAATTTTATGTTAACTTCTCTCCTTTGTTATATATATATACTAGAATACGTACCCGCACGATGCACGGATAAAAATATTATTTCTAATCTCTTTAGACTGTGATATTCGAGCATGTTAAATCATAATACCTTAAACAGAATTCAATTATCATATTGTTCTTTAATGAAATAAACAAACAAAATTCAATTATCATATTGTTCATCAATGAAATAAATCCCTCCCCCCCCCCCCCCCCCCCCCCCAAAAAAAAAAAAAAAAAAAAAACCCTACAATTTCAAGACCAAATCTATATACATAGTGACAATGAATCATAAAATATTGAAAACTTTTATGTTTCATATTTTATTTATTACGTTATTTACTATTTAAATTTATTAACTTGTTAATATTATATTTTAATAGCTTATCACTTGGCTTAATGTAGTTATTAAGTGTTCTTTTGATTAATATGAAATAGATATATTAATGTTATTTACTTATGATTTTTTTATTTTTTATTCTACTATTCAAATCTTTTCAATTTAAAGTTTATAGTTAGTAATATATGTATTATCTAATTACCATATTAAATTTTGAAAATTAGTTCAAAATATTACCTTGCACCCCCACCCCACCCCCACACCCCTACTTCCCTATCTTTACTTTTTTTCTACTGTATTTAACTGTTTTCTCTTGTATTTTGACATTTATGTTCTTGCTTATTTCAAAACATAAAATGGTAATTTAAAATTTAAGTTACTTAATTTTTATATTTTAGTATTCATTTAATTCATTATTTTTCAAAATATTAGTTACATTGTATGTATAATTTATGACTCTTCTTATTACAGCTATTTTTTTTTATTTTCTTTATTTAAACAGAAAGTCACACCCTTCAAACTTTATACAGTATAATTATAACTTGTTTTGTAATTTTATCCTGACTTATAATTATTGTAGCATTTATACTTGTAAATAACTTACCGTTTTGCTTAATATTCTTACTTATTATTTGTTTTTAACGTATTATAAATAAATATATATTTTTCTAATTCTTAAGATTTAATTTATTTCTTAACTTCTATGGTTCATAATTTTCCCACTATTTGAATTTATCTATCGTACTTTATTTTAAATTATAACTTTATGTTACTACAAAATACAAATAGAGATATAATTTGAGTATTTTCTTAAAATATAATTTTATATTATTATATATAAATAGCAATATTGGTTGACTGTTTATCTATTTAAATTTCAATAATTAATAAGTTTTGTATTACGTGAAATTAGAATTGTAATTTTTTTTTATGCATAACATGAATGACCAAATGAAATATAGAGTTGATTTTATCAAAAGGAAATATAGTAGTAGAAGAAGACTCTAATATAATCTAATTTAATTTTTAGGAGTACTTATTATTTAAAATTTACAGTAAGCCTTTATTTAAGCAAAACACTTTACGTTTATTGGATATAATTTTATCTCATGTTCACTTTTAATTTATTTTAATTTAGTTTGTTTTAAAAAAATTATTACCTTTGTCTCTAGGATTAAAAAGAATTCAATATTTGACGAAACTACTCAAAAATGAATGCACACACACCACTTGTTATGTAATGTAAACGATGCACAAAATTAATAACAAAAAATCATTAATAAATGTAAATTGCAAGTAAAATCATAAAAAAGAATAAATATATTGAAATATTTAAATACCTACAAATTTATTTGATATCCTCCTCAGAAAAAGTAGATATGTAAATTTAGTAGTGTTCCAGAATCATCTTTATGCTTAAGAGAAATTTATTAAGATAAAAAGTTATGATATAACAATATTCGTGCATGTACAAATACATTTACATTCATTCTTTATGAAACTGATCTGGTAAATCTCCTTTATGTATTTCGAGTCTCCATTGTACTTGTTGATTTCTCAAATATTCATTTCACATTTTAAAAATATTTACGTACATCATATCTGTAGAAAATTCAGATTTCTTAGATGCATCTAGGACAAAAGATAAATATAATGTTGATAATAAATAATAATAAAATAATTTAAAAAAAAATTAAGCATAAAAAAATACCTCGATAGTTATTCGGAGAAATCTGATGATGAACATTACCAGTAATCTTTTATCCATGATAGATACATCTACGAGAAAAGATAAATACAATATTAATCATAAATAATTAAAAAGCTAAATTTAATATAAACAACATACCTTGATTGCTACTTAGAGAAATCTATGACCATTATCTGTAATCTCTTTATCTATTGTAACACCCCGTATTCAAGTACATATATTGACGTATTCAAGTACGTGTATTGGTCTATTTATATGAAATTAATTTTATTTTATTTTATTTATACCGAAATTTGCCCGTCGATATTCCATACGAAGGTTATTGAATAAGCTTTCCAACGATATAAAGATTTTCAAAAACGGATAGGTTTCGAATATAATCGAGCACGTTCGAAACTATAAAACGGTGGCCGGGATATTGGGAATAGTAAATGTGCAGGAAAATTTCCTGCACACAAACTACTGAGGTCAGCTATTTTTTTGGGTCAACTTTGAATGATCATAACTCCCTTAATATAATGAACTGGGAGAGCTTCCACCTATGAAAAGAAAGATCTTTGAGTCGTATTTCTAATGAAATTGGTTTCATCCAAATCCGACATCTGAGTAATGAGTTATACTCGTTTTACTTCAGCCTCTCTAAACAGATTTTTAGGGTCAACTTCAAACGATCATAACTCCTTGTACAGGACTAACTGGGTGGACTACTTTATATTAAATGAAAGCTCTTTGAATTATCTTTCCAAAGATACCAATTTCACGCAAATCCGATATCGGAGCAAAGAGTTATGGTCGATTTACTTTAGCCTATCAAAACAGTCCACCATGGACAGATTCGGATTTACTTAAATTTTAAGGGCAATATGGTCATTTTCCATCACCTCATGGACGAAAATTGGTCATTATATACATATACTTAGCCTCATATCCATCATTTATCATCCAAATTATTGAAGAATAAGAAACCCTAGCCTAAGTTCAACTCCAATTATCTTGTGATTCAACCGTAGAAAATCCAAATTGATTCCGTAGTTGTGTTCACCGTCTCGAGGGCTTCGAGAAGCATCCCTTATTTGTGCCAACAGGACTTTGAAATCAAAAGGGTCATTTTATGGTAAGGATGTAAATTATGTTGGTGTTATTTATATGGATATGTATATATATATATATATATATGCATGTGAGCATAAGAAGTATGTTATTTGATTGTTGTTGAAAGATAATTGGAAATGATGTTGGATTATTCTTGTGCATAGTTGGATTATATTAAATTGTGAAGGGATTTGGTGTGATGATGTGGTATTGAAATGATGATTATATAAATATATACACATAAACCGATTGTTCAAGTTGGTTTTTGGAATGCTTTGCAAATATTGGTTGTATGGAATTATGGAAGAGAATTGTGGTGTTTGGTTGCTAATACTAGATGCCAAACATTTCATTGTAGATAAGTGATTTGTAAAGGCGGGAAGTTGTGCTGAATTGGTATCCGAATCTACAACGAGGTATGTAAAGCATACTCTAACGATGTTCTTTGGCATGAAAACACCAATGTTCCATCAAGTAAGATTCCGAGGTTGTCCAAAAACATGTATTGTTCTACATTACCAACGAAGTTGTTTCCATTTTATAAAGTGTCAAAATGTTTCATTGATATATCTCTAGACTCCTATTTCATTGTTGTGATATTGATGATTCCGAAACACATTGTTGATGTACCAATGAGTCTTTATTACATGGTTATTGTATAGAAAGTCTATTACTTGGTTCCTATTGATGTATCATTATTCCAAAGGTACTATATTGGCATGAACACTAATGTAATAATCTCAAAAGCTTTTGAACTAAGTTATTGGAAAGATCTCTTATGTGTGTTACTTGATATACGTGTGGGTGGTAGCTCAGGGGCTTAAGCCTAGCATGGGCCGATCCCGATATTTGATATGATTACAGTTGATATGTACTGGGGGCAGCCTAATGGTCACAGTACGGTACAGTATTGATTATTGTTAGGTGGTTGGAGGTTTGGGAGGAGGAGGTAATGGTGAATGATAATTGTAAAGAATAAAATGAACGAATGTATACCGTTCCACAAATGTGTTTGAATTCAAGAACCCAATTCAGATTAATGATAATGTACATGATCCTAAAAGTGTTTATGAAGTGTGGTTCACTTCTATTATGATTTATTCACTTGCGTATGATTTTCTTGATCTCCCATATCACATATGATTATTTACAGCTTTACATACTCAGTACATATTTTGTACTGACGTCCCTCACGGGGGACCTGCATTTCATGCTGCAGGTACAGGTGCTTCAGCTCATTCACAGCATAGATAGGAGCCAGGTCATACAACTATTGTTGGTGAGCTCCAGTTTGCTTCGGAGCTTTCCGAGTCGGTCCCTTATGTTTTGTTATTGTACAAGAGTCATGTGTGGGCGGGGGTTTGTCCCGACCCTAGTTATGTCATGTATATCCTAGAGGATTTGTAGTCATAAGGAATGGTAAGGTCATGGAAGTTTATTTAGTGATGTTATATTTGTATATGTGGTGGTCCCGACGGCCAAGTATTATATATATATATATTTGTGCGTGTTGTGCTGGTACAGGTAATTAGACCCTTCTATATGCAACGAAGTGCTGTCCAAATTTTTGGTGACATTTAAGTGAAAGTACAGGTATTTGAATGGGTTCTCCCGGGCCTTCTCGGCTTCGGGTGCCAGTCCGGCCCGATGGAATTTTGGGGCGTGACATCTATGATAAAATACTCTATAACAAAATATAAATATGTATTCCACATAAGTAATTATTGCTAAAAAATGATAGTCTATTCAATTAAATCAATCAAACAAAAGATATTCTACAAACATACTAACATAAACAAACAACTATAGCAACTACATTAGAAGTTCATTCTATATCATCCTTTTGAGTGTATCTTTATTGAAGATATAAACACATTACAAATGTATTAAACATCAGTTCTCATTAACAAAATTATAATATCATGATCAGCAATAAATTTTTAAATCTCATTGTTATATTTTTTTCTAAAGAAAATTACTAATAATACTACACATAAATGCAAGATAATCGAAGAAGCCTTCCATCTGCATAAACTCATAACTTAAGAATTACATGAACAGAATCAATCAAAATTTATACCAACTTAAATTTAGCATCAATTTACACAAAGTATCAAGTGATAAAAAGTAAGCCAAATATCGTAAGTACACAATTTCTAACAAAGAACATAATGAAGAAAAATTACAAATAATGATTGTATATAGAATACACTAAATAGTTGTTGATTGCCTAAGAAAATCAACTTCACAATGACTAATATATATATATATATATATATATATATGTACTACAATATATTAAACCTGTGAAGACCCTTAGAAAAGTGATTTGAACTTTTTGTCATTCATTACAAATCTCCGCAATGGATAAAACTATCATTTACTATTATTTAATTATTTTTAATAAAAATAAATTTGCCCATAACAAAAAAAAAATGAACAAAAAGTTTAATAATTGTAGTAGATTATTATAAGTAGGAAACTTATTGAAATATTTCTATTTTAGAAGAATTCATCAAAAGGAAAAAAGAATAATACAATAGCTAGGAAACCTATAAACTAAACATATTATTCCTTTTAAGAGGGTACTTTCATTAATTAAGATTTTTTTTCCTTTTCATTTAAGTTGAAGTCCATTAATGAATATATAAGAAATACCAAATTTAAGGTCAATAAAATTGGAAAAGAACACAGATGATTTTTTCTGAGATGGATAAATCTGGATTCTCCTTTATTTTTTATATCAATCATAATAATTTTATATTTCTCTGATAAAAAACTTTAATTATATATAAACATTAAAAATAGTCCTTCTTTAATCCCGATAAGAAATCATAGTATTTAATACTTATAAATTAGTTAGAATTTTACCATATATAAACTTTTCTTTTACAATTCTATTTAAATATATGAGCTTTGAAGGTGAGGTATATAATATTTTATCAATTTCAAGTCTATATTGTACTTGAATGAGTGTTCGGTCATGCTTTAGGTTTAATCGTATTATTCTAATATATTGAAGAAGAATGCTCGATTTGACTTTGAGGAATTTTTTGTATAAAAGGTTAGATTTAATTATTTTGTTCTAATATCTCGATTATTGTAGTTTATGTTCTATTAGTATTTGTATTTTTTCCTACCTAATACAGGTGGTAGATGAACGCTCGGTCGGGCTTCGAGGAATTTTTGTTTAAAAGTTGGTTTAATCGTATTGTCCTGATATCTTGATTATCGTATTATTTTGTTGTATTTTATAGGTGGTAGACGAATGTTTAAGCTTTGAGTGATTTTTGTGTAAAGGTTAGGCTTAATCATATTGTTTTGTTGTAGTTTCAATCTATTACTATTTGTTGTTTTTGTTATTATTATCCGTTGTGTGACGTTGAAAAATAAACTTTTATTTACGTGACTATCTTAAGTTTTTAAAGTCAATTACAGTTTTACAATAAATTATTTCTATATATATATATATTTTATGTCAATGGATCAATATATGTATGTGCGTGTGTGTGTATGTGTGTGTGTGTGTGTATATATATATATATATGTCACGACCCAAAAATCAAGGGTCATGATGACACTTGTTGCGGCAAGCCTTGACAAGTAAGCCTATCACGCAAACTGCTAAAAATGAGAAATCAATACCAAAACCAAGGCAAGACCCTAGAACAGAGTCGAACCGCATACATATAGTAAAAGCGGATATATAATCAAGATACCAACTGAATTCCAAAACTTGGTGTCACAGTGTAAGACTATTAAATACATCTTGAATGTCGAAAGATATAATAACAGTCCAATAAGGATCAAAACTTTGTCTCTGAATACAAAATAAGACATGTAATAGATAAAAAGAGGTAATAAGCCAACTCTTGAAGCATAGGACGTCCACTACCTTGAATACTCCCAAAAGTCGTCCGAATCAGCTATCCGTGTGGCCCACTCATACCTGAATCTACACCAAAAGGGCGTAGTAGAGGTGAGTATGGTCCACTTGTATTCAGTAGGTATCATAGACCAACCGAGTAAAGTAGAAAATAAAGCATATAAACACAAACTATAGGCACATCATCTATAATTAGAAAATGTTCCAAACGGTAGCCCACACCATCTTCACTAGCAGTTCTAATATGCACACGTATAACAGATAGATATAGAGAAAAAGAAGGAAAAATATACACGTACATCAAATAGAAGTATAGAAGATAGAACAAATGGATAGATATTAAGTCCAAGAAGGAAATACAATCACATCATAAGTACCATATATGAAATGCAATGATGATGATGATAATGCATGAGGTCGTCATACAACCTCCGTTTACACCTACCTAGTTCTGCTTCAAAGTAAGACCCATGAGGGGTTTGTTAACCCACACTTACCGAACTCAGCTGCAGATGTAGAACTCATAGAGGTTTGTCAACCCATATACAATAAATATTCAATACCAATATTCATAACTCCTCTCTAGCACATCATCAGTAGAGAATTTTTTAAGATGTCGCATATTCTGTCCCAAAAATCCAGTATTTTAATGGTGGTAATATTTCATGAATGAATATGATATGAGGATGCAAAGCTCACAATCAACCAAAATGAGAATATCCAGTATCCAACCAATATACCAACCACATAAGCCAAAAATCCACTCAAATCATACAACTATCCATAATCCAATATAATCCAGAAACCATCAAGAAACATGTAAAAATATGTCATTAATACCACATAATTCCAAAAATCTATGCTTTTTCCAACCAGAAAGAGTGTAACCAAACATACATATATTAATACCAGGCCATCAACATCATACAAGACCCCACACGAGCACACATAGCATGTAATATCTCAAAACCACCTAATATCACCCGTATTCGCCCCCGCACGGCTACATAAATCACCTAGTATATTTTTCATGGTACAACCCCATATACATAACATGCTTATACATTATTATTAACTACCCAATCCAGTTTGTAGAAAGTTAAGCCATAACCTACCTCGAATGTCAAAAATTGGTTCAAAAGGCCTTCAATCCAAAGTTTTTTCCTCACGAACGACTCCAAAATCAAATAAAACATACAAATCTAGAATCTACTCATAAAAAAAGAGAAAACAGTACCCATATTGACCACATTCAAATCGGGGTCAAAACGAACCCTCGAGATGATTTTTTGAAAAAGAAGGGTAAAATCAGAATTTTTGTCCAAAAATATATTTCCCACGATTAAAGGAACTCATGGGAGAAAATCTCAAAATGAGTTGAAATTGGGGTTTTAATCGAAGAATACTATTTTTGGGTCTTCTGGCCAAAATGCCTAAATTCCTTCTTTAATGCTAAGTTTAAGCAAGATTTGAATGATAAAATCAAAGAAAAGTTGTTGAAATAGGAGTTTTGGAGCTTAACCAAGCTTAGAAATGGAAGAAAATGCTCAAAACTTGAACCCATGTTCCAAGTCTTGAAAATAGTGTAAGAAACACAAAATAGGGTATTTAAATGGCATAGGCATTGCATACGCAATCAACGAGTTGCTTGAGTGACTATTGCATACGCAACCAAGTATTTCTTATGCAATACCTCTTCTGTCAATGATTGTCACGTAAGTGATCCTGTTGTCTCTTAATGGAGATCGCGTTCATAACCCAAAAGTCACGTAGGCGATATTTGGGCTCCTCAACTGGGTCGTCTAAGCGACCAAAATACTGCTTAAGTGGGTGCATCAGTTGTGTTGCACCCAAGCGCACACGCAAGTGCATGTGGTCTCACCAAGTAATAAAGTGGCCTTAAATAAAGTCACATATCGATCCCACAGGGACTTGTGTTAACAATTATCTAATTCTAGTTTAACTATTGAGATTAAATTGATGCAATTGTAACCAAAAGAGTTTGATGATGATAACTAAATGTAAAGTAAATAATGCGTAAAAGTAAAGTGCTTGGACAATAAATGGATAGAAACACGGGGTTAAGGCTCTAGAAACAATCATACTACACTATTGAACTCCATTAGTTATAGATTACTTATCTTGGTTGTTGATTCGAAGAGTTTATCATACGACATCTTTGCTGATAATCAGTTATTTGTCTGGCGGTTAGTTTTCTCTCTTTCAATAGAAATGTTTGTTGGCTAAACCAGCTACATCATTGAGCGGGGATGTAATAATCCAATTTGATGCATGAAGCTATCATCCTACATGTGAACCAAACAAGGCTTCTAGGTATATCCCTATCCTAGATGCTAATTCAAATTCCTTATTTTATAAAAGATTAAGAACCTTACTCTATTTATCCCCACGTCTATCTTTCTATTCCCCCTCTTGAGTTCACAAAGTTGTCCTAAGGGTAGATAATCCTAAAAATAGTTATAACAAGGATAAATAAACAACCAAATATGATAAGAAATAACAAAAAAATCAATTCAAAGTAATAGTAATCATGTTTTTGGCCTTAATTCCGGATATGGCTTTTAGCCACTCATGGACATAGCCGTAATCAAGATAATGGATACTAGATAAAATCCATTTAAAATCTAAAGTAAAAGAGGAAAAACCCTAATTGAAGTGTTTTTCAGCACCCCTCCAAGTTTCAAAGCCGTCCAAAATGTTTAGCCTTTTGTTCAAGTGTCTTATTTATAGAAAGACAAAACTGCTGATTTTTGCACTAGGCTGCGTCGCGGGGTTAATTTATCGCGTCTACCTCCGCCACAATCCCTTATCACGGAGACACACTGTTTTGAGTCCCTTAGGAATCTCCCTATGTATGGAATGCACCCTATGGCATTTTATTTTTCCTGTGATGCACCATGGACATCCAAGGTGTCCAATTCATGTCAAGTCTTGTCTTATGCTTCCGTTGATCCATTCCAAGCCTCTTTGTATTGTTTCCCCTTGATTTGAAGATTGTATACCCTTCATATATCATTATAATCAACTAAAAAAGCATCCTATATCATTAAACACAACAAATTAGTGCTCAAAAAAACACAACATCCAAGACAACAAACTAGAAACTTAAGCTAAGAATACTAGTTTTGCCCTTTTTTATTTTTCTCTTAGTTTTGACTCTTGGCTTGATTCAGTTGCACTTTAAACATTGTAAACAAGTTGTTCCACACATAATTACACAATAATAAGTTTAGGAACTCATTAATCACAATAGAATCTATCGAGATAAACTAGAAAAACACCTAGCTCAAGCTAGTAACACTAGTTTTCACATTTGAACTGTAAGTGACCAATTTAAGTACAAACTTGTTTGAAAGACACAATGAATAATTCGCTCCGAGTGGGGGAGGGGGGTGGAATATTGTACTAAGATAAACACGAATACTCAACTCCTCCTAAAAAACCTTCCAAAGTTGAGATGTAAACACTGAACCTCGACCCGAGATGATAGACACTAGTACACTGTGAAGACGAACTATCTCACGATTATAAATACAGGCCAATCTCTTAGCACTAAAACAAACCTGGACTAAAATAAAATGCATAGATTTAGTCAATTGATCCACAATGATCCAAACACTATCAGAACCACAAGGAGTATGAGGCAATCCGATCACAAAATCCATAGTGATCCATTCCTATTTCCACTAGTGAATAGGTAATATCTGAAGAAAACCACCAGGCCCCAAATGCTCAGACTTTACCTGCTGGCAACATAGGTAACGAGCTGTAAAATCTGCTATATCATTCCTCATACCACTCCACCAGTAATGCTATCTCAATCACAATACATCTTAGTCATTCCCGGATGGATGGAATATCTGGAACAATGCGCCTCTTAAAAAATTAATCTAATCCAGTCACCCACTCTTGGCATACAAACTCAGCTCCAATCCTCAAAATACTATTTGGATTAAGTAAGGTATCCTTAACCTTACCACTCAACACCTTATCCTGAATCACTCTCAATCTAATATTATCAAATTGATGAGCTCGAATTTGCAAAATCAAAGAAGACTCAGTCTCCACCAATGCAAAAATATACCAGGGGTCAAAACATTAAACCTAACCATCTGGTTGGCCAAAGACTGAACCTCTAAGGCCAAAGGCCTCTCCTGAGTCAAAAGATGCACCAAGCTACCCATGTTAGTTAACTTCCGACTCAAGGCATCCATAATCACATTAGCCTTGCCTAGATGATAGAGAATAGTCAAGTCATAATCCTTAAGCAACCCAAGACAACAACAGTGCCTTATATTAAGATCTCGCTGGGTGAATAAATACTGAAGGCTATGATGATCCAAGAAAATCTCATAATAGACTCTATACAAGTAGTGCCTCCATAACATCAAGAAAAAAACAAATGCACACAACTCCAAATCATGGGTAGGGTAATTCCTCTCATGGGGCTTTGATGACATCCAAGGAATACCTCTTTTTAGGTGATGATACAGCCGGTGTCAAGATATAGTAACCCAACTAAGGTTGGGGTCAAATCCTAAAAGAACACGTGCTTTGATAGATCTTAGTGGTTACAGTCTATAGGTAAAATAGGAAAGTAAATAGGGAGATTTGTTTTTTGTATTCTTGAACACAGAACAGTATTAACTTAGTTGAAAATCAGTTGTAAGTGAATACTAAGATTATGTGTTCCCCTGGCATCTCAACTCTGAAGGTTTATCGTGCGTTGTTGAACCAACATAATATTTTGCATGTAAAACCGATAAGTTATGTACCTCCTACAGTTTTTTGGACGAGTAGGAGGATTTCACCCTTATTGAGTCTCAGGATGTCGCATTACTAACCCTTACCCTGGTCCGAGTTAACTATCACCTTTTGAGTCACAAGTTATTAGATGAAGGCTAATAATCATTCATATATACCATTGTGCTGTAACAGATTGACTATTAACTCGCCAAATTACTGTTGTCTTTATCTTTTCCTAGTTACTAGCCCTTTACTAGAGCAAGTAGTAATATTTAGGCGGGATCCTAATGTGTGCACCCATTAAAAAATCAATTATATCTAAGATAAAGCAATACATGCCATGAGTATGGGATTCCCGTCAACAATCACACTTCCCCTATTTCGTTAATTTGCCAAAGTTTCCACAACCCTAGCTATGGGTTTTAGCCGCTCATGATTGTGAAGAGATCAATAACATTCATATTGGAAAGTAAAGATGAAATCATAATGATACGATGAAAGTAACCCTCAACTATAGACTGAATAGTCATGAAAAGTCAATACAATGAAATCTCAAGATCAAAGAAGGATCTTGAAATCAATATATATTTCTAAGTGTTAGAAGTAGCTAACCTCTACTAAGAAGTACATAAAGGGTATTTATAGTACAAAAGAAAACCCTCAAAACTATGCCCAAACAGAATAGAAGAAATCAAGTCCGGTGGCCACCCGCTCTCTGTACCTGCTGTCTGGCGGCGCGCAGGTACTACTGTGGCCCAGGTACAGGGCGAAAGTAATGGGCATACGTAGCAAGAGCAAAAATTCTGCAGTGTTCATCTATTAGGATTTTGACTTTCTTGCACCTGCTTTGTGTACATGCGGTTCGTAGGTCCTTTTTGCAGCCACATGTTGACTTGGTTGGTGCCGGGAGTCAGTTTTTCTGCCCTTCTTCGACTCTCAAACATGCACTAATCGCGATTAAGCTGGAAAACATCCCAATCATCTATAATTGGTCCAAAAGTAACCAAAAATGCCCCTTTTCACCATTTTCACGAACTTATCATTTGAAACATGGTTTCCTACAAAACATACCTAAAATAGATCAAATCTGACAAAAAGCCTGCAGAAACTTGCATATTTTCCTCATTTTAAGCATCAAAAGTGCTATATTTCTATAGCACATCGACACCCTAGCTTAAAACATTTTCATGTCCTCAGGCAATAAAAATGCAATAGAACAAAAATGCCGCTTAATTAAGAGAATCTAAGATATTCAAGGCAGCCAGTCATCATATTTAGTTCAAATCACAACATCCCCTCCTACAACTCTTTTTGAAACCAACTGTTTATGAACATGAGGCATAGTAATGTGACACAGAGGAATTAAGGTATGACAACTACGTTAGCAACTGTCAGCTACTCATATGTACAAATTACACTACCCAAAATAAGCAGATAACTATCAACATGACTCAAGTTCCCTCACCACAAGAATGTCCATCTTACTCATACGAAATTATGGATGTCAATGTACGGACAGTCAAGCGACACTCACACTCAACAAAGAAATTCCAGGAAATGCATGTCAAATACCATAGGCTTGCCCTTATTTTCTTTACCTTAGCATTCTGATAGTCAAGTCAGGATCACTATAGGACTTTTCTCGGCTTGTAATGTAGGCTTGGGGATAGTGTGACAGATATGGACATTTAAAGTGACTAAGCCTTCTTGGCACTACACTAACTTTGGGGTCTCACTTACTGGCTAATTTCTTTTTATTCTACCCTTATTTCTCCCTTTTATTCTTTTATGTGTATTCAAGTTGGGTGTGATCTTTTTATTTTTTCCTTTTTTTTCCATAATTTTTTTCCTTTTTTTTTCTTCCACAAGCAGCCTTACTAATTTTTCTCTTATTTTATCCTTCTTCATACCTATTTTACACTATGCACCCCTATGATAGCCACTCTCAACTTAGGCTTTTTACCTGTGTTGAGGTGCACAATATCCAAGGAGGACCAAGACCAAAATAGGTTCATTGTAATATCAATAGGAAGGTGAAAAGTGTAACAAAAAAATAAGCTATACGGCTCAAAATAGGGATCAAGGGATATAATTTGCACATGGAAGGTGACCCGACCCGACCCGACTAGGGGCCTTGTCGTAATGGGCATCTCAAGTCCAACCAAGACTGGATACCACCCCTGATACCTAACCCAACCATCCAGCATATGCTCTTAGTCGGATGAATTTCCAAACATATAACAAGATAACGTGTAATAGCACTAATCCAGACTCTGGGATAGGTCTATAACTAAGACCAATCCAAATGAGTCCAACCATCCCAAATCCAACCAACAATCATAACCAACCAAAATCGTAAGCCAAAACCATGACAATAACCAAACCAAGTTCCATAACATAATTAAAACGGATAGAACAACCAATAATACAGTCATCCGGTACCATCCCCAATACCAATGCCAATACTAAGGCTAACACCAATACCGATCCCGCCTATACCGACCCATAGTATTTCCACAAAAGTCTCTAACCAAAGGAAAGCTAATATCCGGTTAAGACATGACCCCAACCATAGCCAAAACCAATATTCACAAATAAACCAAAGTATATAAAAATATCCATAACACAAAATAGAGCCTTCCAAAAAGATAGAAGTTTACCATTTCAATCCAAAAGATGATCTTGAAATTCGAGCACTATGCAGGAGAAGTAGAAAGGCCGGTACCTGCATCGCATAGGGATACACCCACCTAAAGATGGGTTAGCGGGTGAACTCTAGCATGAACTCGGGATAAGGGTAAAATAATGACATCCGATAAAACCACGTAAACTAACCATGGTTAGTTTACTTGGTTTATATATATAACCATGCCTGGAAAGGGAACCCTAGTTTAGCATGCATTTAAAACCATTAACCTGGGTATGTATAGCTTAACCATCCTAAAACCACCCACGAGCTATATGGGTCTAGTATAACCCCCCGATCGGGCCTCGATGCGTATAGCCGCACGAATCGGAGATACAATAAGTGTAGGGGATTCCCAAGTACCTTTCGCTCTCCATGATACATATGTACAGTGTACTTAGAGGATTACCATGTGCCTTATAGTATCATATATTGTCGCCATGACCAACCCCTCATGTCGGCAAACATGAGCTTCCAGTGTTCGTTCATTAAACTCCCACCTTTATGGTAGCTATCACACCCTACCATTATTCCCTAATTAAAACCATTTCCAACCATCTAATCTATTATTCCATTTATTATTAGCCAAGGCTATTAATAGTGGTATCATCATACCGATTATAACTTGCAATTATTGTCCTTAGCCAAATTTTAAGAGATTAAGGGATTCCCGTGTACCCATTTACTAAGTTAACTTGGGGGAGTCCCATGTACCCTACAAGTGTTTCATTATTATGTTTGCCTGTGGGAGTCCCATGTACCCCATAAGTTGTTCATTAACATGTTTACTTTGGGGATTCCATTGTACCCTACAAGGGGTTCAATTAACCATAACTATGACCACCAAACCATTCCATTTAACCATTCCAACCATTTAGGGTTCCATTACCAAACTATACCATGCAATAGTTTCATTAAAAAGTCCAACAATATAGTAAAAGCATTCTCATAGGCATTTTATCAAACATATTGAGGGTATAGTGTTTCCAACACCAAAATCAAAAACCAATTAACCAATCCCATTCAACCAAGTATCCAAACAAGCATTAAAACATATAAATACATAATTAAAATATGGAAAAACCATAACCAAGACATTATAACCAAAACCCCTAATATTTGAAAACCCAAAACCATATAACAATTATGCCATGAAAATAATTTACAAAATATGCCTTTAGTTGGAACTAACAATGATGGAAGGAGTACATACCTTAAATTGAGTAGATGACGGAGAGAAATCACCAACACAAGCCCCAAATTGATCACCTTAGTAAAACCCTAGCCTTTCTTTACCCCAAAAGCCTTAGAGAAGATTAGAGAGTGTTTTCTGAGTGTTAATAAACAAAATTATAGGGCAAATAACCTCCCAAGTGTGTTAAAAGTTATGAGGCCTTAATAGGTTAAGTGGGGAAATGTCCAGATTGCCCATACTTAAACTGCATAAAATTCCCGTCAGGGGGTATGACTAACCATACCAGTCATACCCTTCAATACAAGTGGTACCTACCACTCATACCCTAGGCCTTCCCCTTAGACCCAACACTATCCAAGGTATGACTTACCCAAACCAAGTCATACTTAAAGCATACGGCCCGCACTCCTGGAAGAATAGAATAAAAAAAGATTAAACATTGTCCACCTATGATTCCATGGTATGACTCATACCTTAGCTTATGGCTCATGGTGAGCCAGTCATACTCAGATCCAAGTTAAGCTACCAAGTCTAAGGTTAAGTGAAGGAAAGAACCAAACCCAACTTCCCGTATACACCAGTAGGAATCATACCATGTAAGTCGTATCAATTTTAAAAACCAAATTCAACCCACCACCAATCACTGGTCAGCATATGACCAACCCATATAAATTGTACCCTAACATACAATTGGTACTCCTTAGTTGTATCTTGACCAGAAACCAAAATTCTAGGAAGTTTCCTAAGGGTAAAAAATCCAGGGTGTTTCAGTCTCCCCCACTAGTAATATTCATCCCCAAATGACGGACAAGGTAGGGTAAACACACCATAATTCATTTGCATTATCAAATATCAATCCAATCTTTAACCAAGTTAGAAAATAAAGATGCAAAGATATTAATATTTTCTTTAGCTAAGTTTGAAAATAAAAGTATGATGAAGAAAATATACCTTCTGGATAAATCCCAGAAGCAAAAAACAAATGCAGATACTTGGACTTCATATCCTACTTTGCTTTCCACATAGCCTCTTCCACCTTATAGTTCCGCCATAGAACCTTAACCTAGGCCATGTCCTTGGTCCGTAACCGATGAACCTGCCTATCTAAGATCTCAACTGGGACCTCTTCATAAGATAAAGAATCCGAGATACCCAATCCCTCTAAGGGAACAATCGAAGAAGGATCACCAACGCATTTTCTCAACATAGAGACGTGAAATACCAGATGAATAGAGCTCAAATTAGAAGACAACTCTAATTCATAAGCCACATTACCAACCCTACGCAAAATCGCATAAGGACCAACAAATCAAGAACAGAGCTTTCCCCTCTTACCAAACTGTATTACTCCCTTCTTGGGAGATATCTATAGGAATACCTTATCCCCAACCTCAAATTCCAAGTCTCTACGCCTTACATCCGTATAGGAATTTTGGCAACTTTGGGTAGCCTTAAGCCTATCCCGAATCATATTTACCTTTTCCATGGCCTAATAAACCAAATCCAAACTAAACATATCCGCCTCACCAAGCTTAAACCAACCAATAGGAGATCTATACCTCCTACCATACAATGCCTTAAAAGGGGCCATACTAATACTAGAATGATAACTATTGTTGTAGGCAAACTCTACCAAAGGTAGATGCTCAACCCAACTGCCACCATAATCAATCACACACGCACGAAGCATGTCCTCTAAAATTTGAATAGTTCTTTCTGCTTGTCTATCCGTCTGAGGATGAAAACAATACTTAGACTAATCTTAGTCCCCAATCCCTTCTGAAAAATTGCTAGAAGTGATATGAAAAATGTGTACCGTGATTAGAGATAATAGAATAGGCACCCCATGTAGCTTTACAATCTCATGAAGATACAACCTCGTATAGTCCTCAACTAAAAAATTAGTCCGCATTGGCAAGAAGTGAGGGAACTTTATCATCTTATCCCTGATGACCCAAATAGAATCAAATTAATTCTGAGACCGAGGAAGACCGATAACGAAATCCATATTAATTACATCCCATTTCTATTCCATCAATTCCATTTCCTGATACAACCCACCAGGCCTCATGTGCTCAACTTTAACTTATTGGCACACCATGCACTTGGCTAAAAAATTAGCCACATCCCTTTTTATACCACTCTACCAATACATTTCCTTGAGATCATGATACATTTATGTTGAACTGGTATGAACAACGTAGCGTAATTCATGCGCATCTGCTAAAACCCTTTATTGCAAACTGTCAACATCAAGAACACACAACCTCTCTTGTTACCGTAAAGTACCATCATCACTAATCTCAATGTCTATCACCTTTTGCATACCAATATCACTCTTGATTTTCATCAAGACAGGATCCATCACTTGTTTCTCTTTAATCTTCGCACCAAGAGATGACTAAACCACTTTCTGTACTATCACAGCACCATCATTGGGGTCCAAGAGACGAACTCCAAGATTAGCCAAGCGGTGAATATCCTTCACCAATTCCTTCTTCTCTTAATACGCATGAGCTAAACTCCCACTGGACAACCTGCTAAGAGCATCAACAACTATGTTATCTTTACCTAGGTGGTAGTGAAGACTCATTCATAGTCCTTGAGAAGCTCTAACCATCTCCTTTGCCTGAGATTTAGCTCCTTATTAGTGAACACATACTGTAGATTCTTATGATCAGAAAAGATGTCCATATGCACTCTATATAAATAATATCGGCAGATTTCAAAGCAAAAACCACTGCTTAAAGCTCTAAGTCATGAGTAGGATAATTCCTTTCATGTACCTTTAATTGCCTGGAAGCATAGGCTATAACCCTCTCATGTTGTATAAAGACGCAACCAAGTCCCACCTGGGATGCATTACAATAGACCAAAAACCCCTCATTACCTTCAGGCAATGCCAAAACTAAAACTGAAGTTAGCTTATCCTTAAGCTTCTTGAAATTCCCTTCATATGCATCTGACAAAGAAAACTTTACCTTTTTTTGAGTCAACTTAATTAATGGGGCAGCTATCACTGAGAAATTTTTCATAAACTGCCTATAATACCCAGCCAAACCCATAAAGCACCAAATATCGGTTAGAGTCGTAGTTCTAGGCTACCTTTTAAACACAACCACCTTTTTTGGATCCACTATGATCCCTCGCTAGAAATAATATGGCCCAAGAAAGTTACTGTGTTCAACCAAAACTCACACTTAGAGAACTTGGCATATAACTGCTGCTCTTTCAAGGTCTGCAATACCACAGGGAGGTGATTAGCATAATCTACCTCATTCTTATAATAAACCAGCATGTTATCAATGAACACAATAACAAAAAGATCTAGAAACTTTCTGAAAACCCTGTTCATCAAATCCATAAAGGCCATCGGGGAATTAGTCAAGCCAAATGACATCACTGGGGAACTCTAAGTGTCCATATCGAGTACAAAATCCATATATAGGGATATCATCCTCCCTAATCTTAAAATGATGGTACCCAAACTGAAGATCTATCTTAGAAAAGAACTTGGCACCCTGCAACTGATCAAACAAGTCATCTATCCTTGGAAGAGGATACTTGTTCTTAACCGTTACCTTATTCAATTGCCGATAGTCAATGCACATCCGAAGGGAATCATCCTTCATGCACATAAATAATACTAGTACAACCCACGGGGATACACTAGGACGAATAAACCCTTTATCCAGAAGATCCTTAAGTTAATTCTTGAGTTCCTTCAACTCAATCGAAGCCATTCTATAAGGAGGAATAGATATTGGACGAGTGTCCAGAACCGAATCAATACAAAACTCAATCTCTCTATCCAAAGGAACGCCAGGAAGATCATCCAAAAAGACCTCAGGGAATTTATTCACCATCGAAACCAAATACAAACAAGGACCCTCTAAGTTACAATCTTTAACCCAGATCAAATGATAGAGACACCCTTTAGAGATTAACCTTTAAGCTCTAAGATTAGAAATAAACCTTCCGCTAGGAGCTAGGGAACCACCCTCCCACTCAATAACTGGTTCACCAGGGAACTAAAAGACAACCTTACAGGTATGACAATCTAAGGAGACTTAACAAGAATGTAACCAATCCGTCCCTAGAATAACATCGAAATCTACCATATCAAGTTTAAACAAATCCATCAAAGTTTACCTACTACTAACAGATACGACACACCCCCTATAAACTCTCTTAGTAACTACAGTGTCTTCTACTGGGGTAGAAACAAAAAAGGATGTGAAATAACCTCAAGATTAAAACCAAATTACACAACCATAAATGAGGTCACCTACGAAAGAGTGGACCCCAAATCAAGAAAAAAATATGCGTCATGATAAAAAAGTTATAATATACTAGTCACGACATTAGGTGATGCCTCAGGGTCCTATCGATATGCAAGAGCATATAACCTACTTCGACTAGTGTCTACACTAGAAGCAAGAGAAGACACCGAAGCAACACCACTGGGTACATGAGTAGCAGGTGAAGCAATCGGAGCTTTGACCTATCTCGAAGCACCCTTACCAACCAAATAATTTCTGAGCATATGGCCTGGCAGACCACATTTAAAATACTTGTCCCTTCCTTCATCACAAAATCCTCGATGAAGACGACCATAGAACCACCAAAGAGGGCATTAAAGAGCCGACTATGCCCGCTCGCCTTAGACTAGGCACCCTGTGCTCAAAAATTATCACCACCCTGCTGATGCTTATTACCTGGAGATGTTGGGTAAGGATCACTAGTAAAAAAAAAGAACCAGAATTCCCCTTTTTTTGGCCACTTATCGCTAGCCCGACTACCATGTTGTTGCCTACCACCTTGTTCAGAAGACCTGAACTTCTTACTTTGACTTTTCCCAAATTTAGCCTGCTTTCTCTTTTTTTTTTCCACCCGTTGTTTATGAACCACCAACCTAGACATATCCATATCATTGATTAGCAACACAGTCCTGCTTTCAAGGATCAGATCTCAAGATATTCCATAAGCAAACTTTCTTATCCATGCCCTTATATCAGACACCAATTCTAGAGCATACTTTGATATCTGATGAAATTTCAAGGCATATTCTTTGACTAATATTTTCCCTTTCCTTAGATTGACAAATTCTTCTGCCTCTGCTTCCCCCAACTCCTAAGGAAAGAAGCAATCCAGAAAAGTATTTGAGAAAGTATCCCATAACGAGAACTCCTCAACGTTACCTCTATTCCTATCCTAGTCCTCATACTTTTGGTATGCAATATCCTTGAGCTGATAAGCTACAAAATACACCCCTTCCATATTTATGGCCTACATCATCTTAAATATCTTCTCTATTTTATCCAAGAAACCCAATGGATCCTCCTCCACCTTTACACTAGTAAAAGTAGGAGGATTTATCTTCATAAATTGGCCAACCCTTATAGACTCAGCAGATGAAATACAAGATTCATCATGATCAACTTGAGAAACAACTAACTGAGAAATACTATAAATCGATTGATGAAATTTTGCATTCGTCACCTCATCCTGAAGAGGACTAGTAGCAACCGGTAAAATTCTAAAAACATTAGGGACTGGACCTCTAGACTGAATATGGATACCCTGTGTCCATTCCACATTATCCCTAGATAGGACAAAAGAGTTTTCTTGTGTTCCATATCATTAAGGCATGATTTGAAAAATGAAGAAATCTAGATTAGAGAAGATTCTAGGACATAGACCCCACCAGTAATGCTGTGACAAATCATAATACATCTTAGTCATTCCTGGATAGATGGAATATCTGGAATAATGAGACTTTTCTAAAATTGATCTAATCCAGTCACCCACCTCAGCACATAAACTCAGCCTTCAATCCTCAAAATACTATTTAGATCAAGTGAGGCTTCCTAAGACTTACCACTCAATACTTTATCCCAAATTACTCTCAATCCAACATCATCAAATTATTGAACCTGAATCTGCTCCATCAAAGGAGACCCAGCCTCCACAAATGCCAAAATATACCAGGCATTAAAACATTACCTCTAAGGCCAAAGGCCTCTCCTGAGTCAAAAGATGTACCAAGCTACCCGTGTTAGTCAATTTCTGGCTCAAGGCATCCGCAACTATATTAGCCTTGCCCAGATGATAGAGAATAGTCAAGTCATAATCCTTAAGCAACTCAAACCAATGACAGTGCCTCATATTAAGATCTTGCTCGGTGAAGAAATACTGAAGGCTATGATAATCCAAGAAAATCTCTCAACGGACTCCATAAAAGTAATGTCTCCCCAACTTCAAGGCAAAAACAACTAAAACAACTCTAAATCATGGGTAGGGTAATTCCTCTCATGGGGCTTTGATGACATCCAAGCAACACATCCTTTTAGGTGATGATATGTAACGCCCCAAGAACCTATTCTGAGACGTCACATGGTCCTCAAGGCCATATATGGCCTCAAGCTAACCTTCCAAGCCTGTCATCACTTTCAGAACTCATTATAGTGCAAATCCTACTAATATAAAGAGGAATAACAATGTCATGAACATACTGAAATACGAAGTAATACTGCCCTGTACAAACAAAATACTGAAAGCTCCGTATATGTTGGTAAACTAGTCTGACAAAGCTTCTACTACATAGGACCGAGGAGCCATTGGGATAGATCCCCAACTAACTCATACTGAACTGAAAGTAAACAAACATCTATTAACAAGACAAAGTCGGAGACACAGGTCCTCAAACCATGAGGACTCACCAACCACAGAAATGTAGATGAAGGTACTCAAAGATCACTGTCGCTGCTAAGACTGAGCACCTGAACCTATAGCATGAGGAAATATAGAATACAAAAGAATAAGTGAGTCAGTACTTGGGAATGTACTGAGTATTTGAGGGTGGATGCAACATTTTAAATAATATCATAAATGTATAAAAAAATCATACATGCTGACAATAATAAATCTCTTCGCTTAAATTATCTAAAACATCATTTTTGTAAGTCATCAGAAATAACATATGCTTCATAAATCTCATAAATAATTTACCTCAACTCAAACTCTTTGACTCATGACTTAGAGTGACTTAATAAATCATGGTACTTAGATCATTATGGACGTGGGAGTTTCTTATAACCGATATAACTACACCATGTGAGCCACATGGAGTCCAACGTTTTGCCCTTCTAAGGAGAGAACCCCACATTGGCGGAGGTGTCGTACTCTTGCCAGGGAGTACAACCTCAATCTCATTATCACAATCCCATACTCGGACTTTGGCCCACAATTATCAACATAAATCCTATGGTGGCATATAGTTTCGGGGAAATACCATATTTCTCGGTCGGTGTTAAATACTCCTCCCAGACTCAGCTCAGAACGCGTTAGGAAATCCACCTTAATCAATATCAACTCATGGGTCTATTTTAAAGACCAAAACATAAATATATATCTCATCTATAAATCATAAACATCTTATGGATTCCTAACCCAACTCAACTCAACACAATCTTTCTCAACATCAAGTACATTTGCTTTTCGAATCATTTTCAAATATCAAAAACTTCAAGGAAACATCATAGGACTCATTCTTGACTTTCAATCTCAAATATCGATATATATTCGATAGTCAAATTTCTCATGGAAAGGCATAACTCATGACACTTGTCTTAAATCGCTTAGAAATCATCAATACATTAAGATAATATACAACTCATGAAATAAATTCTCAATTTAAGAAACATGATGGTGAAATAATCATAAATATCAAACTTATTCAACTTAAATCTCATAAATCATAAATAAAGAAATTTGGGTTTACACCCAAATTTCTTTATTTATGATTTATGAGATTT